>NW_006793498.1:2769885-2807998 GCF_000442215.2 Lipotes vexillifer | reverse complement strand
TCTTTCCATCTCCCTGTGAAATCTTTTTTAGTCTGTTTCCTAGTTCTGCTTCTGAGATAATGATACCACTAAGAAGGAAACTCCTGCCCTCTATGTTCTCGTTAGTTCTTTTCAAAAGAACAGGCTGGTCTAGTTCTCTTCTCTTTGATTCTGGAAACTGCTCTATTCACGTCTTTCTGATTGATTCCTGACAACCAGGTGAACAGCCAAGTCTTGGCAGGTGGCTACGTTTATACACAGAAGTGAGAAGAGGCACCAAGCATGAGTGAGTTGACTCAGTTCTTACTCTGGTCATGTTAAAAAAAAAAAAATCTGTCTGATGTTAGGGAGAGCCCTTAAGTTGTCTTTGATTACCTAGAACTGTGATCAATGCATAATATGTAGTCAAAAGTGTTGGCATGTTTCAGGAAAAAATATTAATATCAGAGCAAGCACACAAAATGCCCTTTATAGAAACTGCCTGTGATAACTGAAAACAAACACAAGTCGAGGTGTTACTGGAAGGGGACCCCTTCCAGGGCCTGAGAGTGGGCTCATGTCTATCACTTGGAAGTGAGTTGTCCGAGGGGAGACACGTACTGACAAAGCAAAAAACTTTATTGGGAAGGGGCGCCCGGGTGGAGAGCAGCAGGGTAAGGGAACCCAGGAGAACTTCTCTGCCACGTGGCTCACAGTCTTGGGTTTTATGGTGGTGGGGTTAGCCTTCCAGGTTGTCTCTGGCCAGTCATCTTGCTTGTAGCCATACGTGGTCTGATTCAGGGTCCTTCCTGGTGGCACGCACATCTCTCAGCCAAGATGGATCCAGCGTGAGGGTTTCTGGGAGGTTGGCAGGACATAATATGGGCTGGCATCTCCTCCCTCCTTGTGGCCCCTCCCAAGCTCTCCCCGTTAGTTTTTGGTGGCAGCACCATGTTCCTTATCAGGACCTCCTGTTGGGAGACAACTCATGTAAGAGATGATTATCGTGCCTGGCCAAGGCAGGTGGTTTAGGTCAGTGGCTCCCTTGCCTCAGTGCTGAAACTAGGGAATGGTGCCAACCACATGCCAGGACCCTGAGAAATCTCTAAGTATAGTCTGCCTGGTATTATTTTGAAGGAAGTCATAAAGGGCCAGCTCATCTCTCTCTCTCTCTCTCTCCCCCCAGTAAAATGGAGCAGAATTCTAGGAAGTACATAGTTTTTGAAGAAGACCACACACTCCTAATTTTGCGGGTCCAGGGATAGACGTGAGGAGTGCCATGGGAAACCAAGGACTGTTTCACTTTAAGCCAATTTTAGCTTCACAGATACAGACTTTCAAGGGTGGCAGCAGAGAATGGAAAAGCAGTATCTGCCATAGTAAGCAAAGTGTGTGAGTAGGAGGATGCTTCCCTTGAAGATTCAGTGATTGGTGGTTGCAATGAAAATTCCACCCTCCAACTCAACAGACAGAAGCACTAGAAAAAAGGCTAGATGCAATTAGTCCATATACTTGAAGTAGGGACCAGACCAAACAGATAATCCGATATAAATGTACAGATGCAAAAGTTAAAATACATAGAGAAAAACCATGCAGAAAAGCAGCTCCCTCTTTTGGGTGTTCCATGGCCCCACTCACTTTGCATTGTCTTTAGGCTCCTGGATATTTGAAATAGCTCAAAACTAGATTATCTAACACTCCAGATTAATATCCCAGGGGAGAATTCCAAACACACACTTAGATAAATTGTGAAGATTCCATCACAGTGTTTTTGAACAAATATCAGGTTTAGGGAAATACTGCATTCTTAAAAATGGAAATAGAAAAATGAGATTTTTTGAAAGATATTTTGTATCATAAATTAATGATCTAATCATGGAAAGTTAAAGAGATAGAGGAAGAACATACTTTTAAAGGTTTACTACAAGCAAGAAAGTACACTTCAGACAGAATCTGCTTTCTGCTCTCATGTAAATGAAAGAAAACAGGGACTCTGGAAAATAAAAAGAGAAAACAACAGATTTTGGTGAGTTAGAATCTGGTAGTGCTGAGGAAAGGATTCAAGGAAATGTAAAACCACAACATGAAATTAGCACAATTAAAAATAATGTTAGATGCTGTAAAGAGTGGAATGGTTTGTGTTGAAAATTGAATCAGTGAGGTGGATACCAAGATTGTGAGGCTTCATCTTAAAGGATGAAGAGATGAAAGTGATAGAAGTTGAGACAGCAGCAGGTATGGAGGACATTCAATGAAGACCCAACACACAGATAATTTGTTTTTTCTAAAGAAGTAAACAACGAATTGAATTGATGATGGTGTTCTTAGATAAAATGAGAACAATTCTGAATTGAAGAAAGTCACAAACCAGCAGGTCAAAGAGCCCATTCTGCACCAAGCAAAGTTAATGAAGACGGATGAAAATCTAGACATAGTGAAAGTTTGGAATTTTGAGAGACCTATAAGAATCCAGGGAGAAAAAATGTTGCCAGGAAAGAGGGGAAATATCAAACTGGTCTCAGACTTGAAATATTAGTTACCAGAAAAAAAGATTGGAACAATACCTAAAGTGTTTGAGGAGTATTTTTGTGCCCACCCCATCCAAGGGTATGTCAAGCCAGGTGATTTTTCATTTATGAGCACTATGAAAATATAGTCCCAGATACGTAAGGGCTAAAGTATTGTTCCTTTCACATACCCTATCTGGAAAAAAATTACTTAAAGATTTATCTCAGTCACCTGAGAAACAATTTAAAATGAAAGTCCGCAAATCAAGAAGTCACGACACCAGAGAAATAACACTGAATATGAAAACTATTTGAGAAAGAATTAATTCTAAATAAATAGTGTAAATACAATTAGAAGAGAAGATGCAAATATTAATATGCTTAAAAGAGAATGTATAGGATATAGCAGAAAAACAATAATGGCCATAATAAGATAAGAATTCAAAATCATATTAAAAAAAAGAAAATGTGGAGAAAGGAAAGAAGGTGATGTTTGTATTGTTTAACCTTATGTAGAAAGAAAAAATTTAAAAATTCCGCTGATGTTTAGAAAAATGTTTAAATGGTTTCCTAAAACCTGAACAGTAACCCCTAATAAAAATAAAAGCAAGCTACATAACTTTCAAATTATCAGAGAAGCAAAAAACAAAAGAAACAACTGGAAAATTAAAAAGTTAAAAATATAAAACAAAGTATCAGAAATAAGACTCACTATGCTTGAAATGACAATAATTTTAAATAACAAAGTCAATTTAATACATATATATCAGATTGGGTGCTAAACCCAAATGAAACTCTATACCATTAACAAGTAACACAGTGTCTCAGAAAAACTACAAGTAAAAAGCGAACAAAACATCCCACATAAATGAAAACGTAGAGTTGAGCTGCAATATTTTTTGAAAAATGTGGATTTTAAAATGTGAAACATTAAATTGATCAAAGGTAGAATTGTGTGTTATGAGGTGTAATTATAAAAAAGTGGTGTGATTTTCATTGACCATAATGTATAGGAGAATATCACAGTACTAAAATACAGACACTAAAACATGATTAGGAATAAATAAGGAGGAAAAGGATAAAATAAAAACCAAAATAAAACCAAGTAGAAAGATATATACATAAAACAATTTTTAAAAACTGCAATAGAAAAACCTGAAATGCTCTTTTTCTCTTCCCAGATGACAGAAGATAAAAGATTGCTAATTTCATATATATTTAAAGGTGTGGTGAAATGCATCCTTTCAAACACTTCAAATTTTTAAAATCTTCCTGGTGGGCAGTTTGGCAATGTGCATGAAAAAAAATCTTTAAAAAGTCAATTTTAAAAAATCTATGTATATCTAGGAAGTTATCCTAGGGAAATAATAGGGCATATACACTGACACATTTAATCATTCACAAAAGTTAAGATCCCTATCTCAAAGCAGATACATTGGTTTGAATCAAAGATTTAAATGAGAAAATTGAACCCTCCTTCCCAAATACCAGAGGTAGACATAGGAGAATGCTCATGCGATCTTTGAGTGAAATGAAGTAAATAGTGACCAAGAGGATATTCGTCCAACCTTCAGGCCTTTTCCCTTTCGTTTTCTTTGGCCTGGAACTGTGTCATTCCTGCTTCACTCAAATCTCTGCTCAAAAGTCACCTTTCTTGCCAGCCTTGTCCAAAATCCTGGCCCTCCCCTGCCCAACCCTTCTGTGCAACATTGCATTATCTTTTTCTTTATCATGCTTGTCCCTACTTGCATTTATAATATATATTTGTTTATCTGTTGCTCTCCCTCTAGACTCTAAACCCACGAGTGCAAGGATATTTCTATTCACGATTATATATTCAGAGCCCAGAACAAGCTCCTGAATATTTGTTGAATGAATGAATGCATGAAATAATGGAACATAATATTAAGTAGTGGTTAAAAATGACAATATGGCTGCATATTTATTCACACAGAACAATGATTGCAGTGAGAGAAGTGTACATATAGAGATGAACCCATTTTTGTAAAACAACCATGTATTTTATTCATATCAAAGTGCGAAAAAGTAATTATACTATTTTAACGTGTTTCCTTCTCTTTGCTAATTCTATTTCCTATTTATTTTCTACAATCGTATGTGAAGTCTTTGAGATCAGAAAGAAAAAAGAATTTGGAGAACGGCTGTTGAATGGTTTCTTAGGGTGTCCCTGCCTTTGTATTTTTCTCTGATATATGAAGAAACAAACAATGTGCTATTTTACGTATGAAGACTGTGCTATTAAACTGTGTGGGTGCATTGTCTGAGGGGTTATTTTATTTAGTGTTCTGAAGAATACCGTAGCCATTCTTCCAATCCATCAGCATCTCCTTGAAACCCTGACTGGAACAGATCTGGTGGCAGGACCCTGGAGAGCACCAGGCTGGGCAGGCAGTAGCCAAGGTCACCTGTGACTGTGTTGCAGAGACAAGAGACAGGAGTGTAATATATGAAACTGCCAAGGTTGTGACCAGGAGAAAGTGAAATATGTGTATTGATGAGGAGAGATTGAGACCAGAGAGAGCAGTGAACTTGGCAGCAGGAAAAAAACAAACAAGAAAACCCCAGAGAAATGACACACAGGTTCAACTATGGGGAAAATGAAAGGGTTCAGGACCCAGTCCTTAAGGCATACTTTTATGGTTGCCTGCTACGTAAAGGAGCTATTTTAGCTGGGCCTGTTTTTCCTTTTATTGTTTCTTTAAGTAGAATTTTTATTTATCAAAGTAACATGTTGACTGTGAAAACAATTTAGCTAGTGCAAAGGGAATAAAGGGAAAAGTTGGATTCGTGGGCTTCCCTGGTGGCGCAGTGGTTGAGAGTCCGCCTGCCGATGCAGGGGACGCGGGTTCGTGCCCCGGTCCGGGAAGATCCCACATGCCGCGGAGCGGCTGGGCCCGTGGGCCATGGCCGCTGAGCCTGCGCGTCCGGAGCCTGTGCTCCGCAATGGGAGAGGCCACAACAGTGAGAGGCCCGCGTACCGCAAAAAAAAAAAAAAAGTTGGATTCGTCCACTGCTGCCATCACTCCTGCTTCAAGCCCACCCTTACTCCCACTCCTCAGACTCAAGCACTATCAAGTTTTCTACATTATTTTCTATGGGTTTAAAGAAAAGAAAATGCTATGGGTTTAAAGCATTTATCCATCCACCCAACAGTCTATCTCATTGTATACCAACTGTATTATTCCATACATAAGTTTCAGTAAATTGCTTTGTTAAGAAAATATTTTCTATATAAATACACAGAGAAGGATCTTAAGGGCAATTAATCTATTGAATGGATTTTCTAAATATATATTTGCAAGTATGTCTGTTGGATAGATTCCTAGCCTTTCCTGGGTTAAGTATTATGCAAATTTCAGTTATTTTTATTGGTATTGTCAACAGTTACAATAATTCTTCTTACAAGAGGTAATTAGAGTACTCATTTCATCTTACCTTTCCCGTACTAGATAGTGTTACTCTTTTAAATCTTTTCTAAACTTTTAGGTGACAAATAGCATATTACTGTTTTAATCCACATTCCTTTGCAAGTGAGATAAGCATCTCTTTATAGATTTCTTGGCTATTGTGTTTCTTTTCCTATGAACTCTCTATTCATGTTGTTTGCTCATTTTTTGCTTATTTTTATTCTGTTCATCTTTTTTGTTGATTTATAAGAGTTACCTTCTTGTTAAGGAAATAAGCAGTCTATCATGTGTGAGTATGTATTTTTTTCCCATCTTGTCATTTGCCTTTTGACTGTTTCTTCTGCTTTAAAAATGTTTCATAGTTTCTTCTGTTTTTAAAAGTTTTTTACACAGTCAAGCTTATATTGACAGGTTTGGGAAACACCACTGAAAACCTGTAGGATTAATTCTTCATTTTAATGAGAATGAGATGAGGAATACATGCGAAGATTGAATTTTACATAATCACAAATCTATGATTATAGAGAATGTGGACTTCTTTGTCAAATCTGGGAATCCAGAGCTAGGATTACTTCACGTAGCTGGAAGTAAGTAGTTTTTAAGACATAGAGAAGGTAGTGAATTTACGGACGTTATTATTTAAGAGGTAGTGTGGTCAAGAAATCAGTACATTTAAGAAAGATTTAAGCATGTTTTTAGAAAGAATGAGTCATATGGTTTTTAAGGAATATCAAGGCTATTGGAGATATATTCCTAAATGTTAGAAGAGATATCGTTAAGGTCAAAAGAAGTTTGCCTAAATTCAGAGATAAAGACTGATTAAGGTAATTAAGGAAGCATTTTTAGTTGCTTCAGGTGGCAGCTCCGGAGTCAAAATTCCTGGGTTCAGTGTCAGTCTCCACGATCACTCGCTTTGGGTAAAGTGCCTTAATTTCTCTTTGCTTGAGATTCCTGATTAGTAGAACTGTGGTAAAAATGGTGCCAATTTCATAGAGACGTACGTAGGGCAGTTTAGAACATTGCCTTACATATGGTAAAGATTTTATAGATAATAGCTATTAATACAGCAAAGTGGACTGCTTGAGGTATATTCTTGTTTTTTAAGGAAGTAGAAGGGTGGATTGACATTCTTTCTCAAAATCTTCCTCTGAACTATAGGTGAAAAATAAAAGTTGAGACTTAGCCAGTGTGAGTGATGCCATTTCTGCCTTGATTTGCTAATGAAGCGCCTTAATTTCTCATATCCAGTGACCAGGGTTTAACAGCCCCATTGAGGGGTTGCAAGGTCAAGGCGTAGAGTTACTATCTTTAGCAAATAAAAATACAGGATGCCTGGTTAAATTTGAATTTCAGACAAACAATAATTTTTTTCACGAAAGCATGTCCCATGCAATATTTGGAATATGCTTATACTAAAAATTGTTTATTGCTTGGTGGAAAATCAGATTTAACTAGGCCTCCTACATTTTGTCTGGCAACACTAATAGGTGTGCACCTGAAGACACTGGACTGTGTGTCTCTGCAGGGTGATGAAGCCATCGTGCTTTGGGAGGCTGACTTAATACAGTCCTATCCTTTCCATTCTGAAACATATCTTATTCTTGTTCCTGCCCATGTCCAACATTTTTTTTTTAAATGTAGATGTTTAAAATTTAGTTTGTTTCATTTTGTGGCTAAAGCTGGACAGACTTTGAGCTCTATTTTGACTTTTGGCAAATTGTAACATTTAGGAGGTGGCAGCGTTAAGTATGCCCTTGGGAAATGGGTGGTTTATACCCTGCGATTTAAATAAATGTTTTAGTATAAATGAAAGGAAACTCATTTTTCCATAATGTATGGTGTTATTTTGCATCGTCAGTGTGCTTAAGATGAGGATTTTGCATTTACAATCATGCTTTTCAGAATCCTCCAACTTTCTGGACACATTCATGGAAGTTCACTTTATTCACCTAAAACGGGACTATTATCTGTTAATGAGAAGAAAACCAACACCCCAGAGAGACAGCCTATTGAAAGAAAAACTGTTGACTTACCTGGGCATGGTAGTAGCATTTGTTACTCTCCTGGCAATTCTTTGGAGGAATGCTTCAATTTGGGAGTGTCAGAGAAAATTCGGCAGT
The DNA here is from genome assembly GCF_000442215.2 of Lipotes vexillifer. Classification (NCBI taxonomy): domain Eukaryota; kingdom Metazoa; phylum Chordata; class Mammalia; order Artiodactyla; family Lipotidae; genus Lipotes; species Lipotes vexillifer. The sequence continues at coordinate 2,799,985 of NW_006793498.1, read as the reverse complement.
AGAAAGATCGTGTTATTTATGTACTCATGGAATTTCTTAACATTGTATCCTCATCAGAAAAAATTATTAAAAGTTTGTCTTTATTCCAATGCTTCTACCTCAGAGATTAAAACATTTTCCAAAATGTCTCTTCTCCCAGTGATGCCCTTGGGAGCCAAGTGTGTCTCTAATGTTCTTACAGCCTTGTCTTACCTGGGGTTTTAGACCTTCGGTCAGCTGGGGTTCCAGCAAGTGAAACTTTCTTCAGCAAAACCTGTGCTTGCATCAGAAGATGATACCTCTGTGGAAATTCAAAGGAATAAATTAGCTCTTTTTTCTACTCGGGCTTATTTCTGAAACCTAGCACAACACCCACAAGATGGAGAAAATAGAGTGGTTGAGGGAGTGGGAGAGAAAAAGGAGAAAGCTTGGGTACAAGGTTAACATCCTTGCATGGGTGTGGCGTGGAGCTAGACAACTTCTGAAGTCCTCCGCCACATCTGTGGGCAAGGCAGGGAAGTTGCTTTTTAAAAAAACAAATAAGCAAGACAAAGAGAAAACAATAGATTTGACCATTAAATCCTGTGGACTTAAGAAATGAAACATAACAAAGCCATGAGAAGTCATAATTAAGACAACATTTGCCACCCACCACGGTTTTTTTTCTCTTGTCAAATTCTAGGGTCACTGTGTTTAGGAGCCTATCAAAAAATACTGCGTCACACTATCTGTGGTCATTGTCAAGAGTCACCTTGCATTTTGGTGAGACCGGGATGAAACGGGGAAGGTGGATGTAGACGTTGTCAGTCACCAGCCGCATCATTTCATGCACACGTGTGGCACCAGAAAGCACCTTCATGTAGCACTGGCTGTATTTTTCAGTTTTGCAGGGCTTCCTGGAATGTCAGGGAATATAATAGACATGTCAAATTAAAGAAAAGTGGAGTTATTTAAAACTCACATGTGGCTCTGTGGGTAACTCTTAGTCTCTTTCTCTCTCTCTCTCCTTTTTTTTCCTTTTGTTCAGAAATTCAGGGCAGGAAGCAGGAAAGCAAGGCTCTGATGATAGGGACTGTGAGTTTGCATTTCGACTTCTCCTCTGACATGACTGTTGGCCGGTCTTTTGCTGTAATAGCTTCCAGCCTGTGTGGAGAGGAGAGCTTCTTGCCAGCCCCGCTCCTGATGTCTTCTTTCCTGTGGATGCAGCGTCCCTAGCATCGCTGTCAGCCCGCCTCTGCCCCGTCGTGCAAGTTCTCTGCAGGGAGGCATGGCAGTCTCAGGGGGGATTTGAGAAGGAGAAACCAGGCGTGTACATTTCAATTCCTTCCTTTCCCCTTTTCCTTGGGAGCAAACCTGCCCAGCCAGCACATCTGCCCTTGTCTATGTGATCAGTTTCACAGTCAAGGTTGAGAAGATCTGTGGTTGCGACCTGGGAGGGGAAGTCTGTATGTGTTGGGCACTTAGTATAAGGAAACCCACTTCCTTGCAGATAAAAGCTATCTTCTCCAAGACCATCTTTATTAGGATAAAGGTGTTATACTGTGTATCTGTTTTTTCTACTTGCCTTACTATATTGTTTTATTTCTTAGTTGGTTCAGAACCCCTCTAAGGATGAGAGGTATCATTTATTGAGCCCCTTTGGGCCTCAACACAGTCATTCAGTTCAGTGCAGTGTCATGCACCCAGAAAGCAGGCCTACAGCGAGGTGGATTCAGAAGGAAGGTAACAAGCACCCAGCTTGTTGGGGTGTGCAGAAAGACGGTTAGAGCTGGGAGACTTTACCCTAGAGATGGTGAGGAGGCAGAAAGGATAGAGACTTCCCTCTGAGCCCAGGGCTCAAAATGACATGTCAGCAATTCCTGAAAATAAACAGTCTCCTTTGTTCTGTACTTTGCGTTAGGCTGAACAATAAAAATAGCTAACATTTATGATAAGGTATGCAATTAATTATCAACATGTATTTTCATTTAACCCTTACCTCCAGCCTATAAGATAGGTGCTATTGTTGCCCATTTCACAGATGAGGAAATGAAAACAGAGAGATTAAAAAACTGGTGCAAGGTCACAAATAGCAGCTATTTAATACCTGGTAAATGGGGGAGCCCGGACCTACAGCAAGGTAGACTCGCTCTAGACCACTCTGTGACACCAGCCCTTGTATGAACTCCACATCTGTAATTTACATTTGACTACACTACTTTTCTCCAGTTGTTTCTCAAAGGTTATGAAAAGTGATTCACTTACAGATCCAAATTGTAATGCTTGCTAAGTCCTTATTTTTTTCTTGCTGAATGCTCTCTGGCATCTTTTGTCAGTGCAGGAGCTAGAGAGGTTCCTGCAGAGAAATTACAAGAGAACTGAAATTCAAAGGGAAAAAGTGAACCAAGTCAGGGACACTGCGGGGCAGGACAAGAAAACTGAAATAGAAAGCCATCAACCAGGAGCGGGGAGTTATGCATTTTGCGCGGAACCTGAAAGCGGTACTGGGAGAAACCCCTAGGAAAGAGGTCTATCACAGAGTCCTATATAGTGCAGTGAGAATCAAGCCCAACTGCTTTTCGGAAAGAAAGAGACAACTATATTTTGTTACATAATGTTTTTTCAGAACAGCTTCAGCAACAGATTGAAAAACTTCTGAAGCAACAGCAGCATGAAAATAGGATACCAGTTTCTGTGGCATGTTTGTACTTTGCAGTAAAGAATTCATGGAAAACACAGCTGTGTTTTAGATCCATGCGGCTAGAAAGCAGAACTTCAACATTTTACTGCTGGGAGGTTGCATGCCATTTTATGCATATTGAGGAAAAGTAGGCAACGTGTGGTGTAAGTGCTGAGATCTCCTGAGAAGATTACATGATGAAGACGCAGCATTGGAGGGTTAGTGCTACAAGTCTGAAGCCTGGTTGATTGTGATTGTTAACTATTTGATACTTGGAAAATCTACGAGAGAAATTTGCTTGGAAAATGCTCAGAAATTGTTAGATATTTAGGATGGTGACCAGAAGGATCCCAAAGAAGTCCATCTCTGCTATAAATTTACTTTAGGAAAAGAAAGCAAAAACACAGGGGAAGCTAACTCAAAAGCCAGGTATCTGCTTGGAGGATGCATGCACACTTGTACCACTCAATAGAAAGATATTACCTGGATTTCATTTTTGCCATAGGGAGGTTCATTATAATTTGGGTAGATATTATGGATGTCTTTAAACCAAACTAGAATTAAGGATGTTACAAAGAAGCTAAAAGACACTTCCTAAAAGACACACATGGGAATAAACCCAAAATTAACTTTTCAGTCTGTGGAAATGATCTTTGTTGAAGGCTCTGTGAGTGATGATGACCTCTCTGCTCAGAAGCAGAATGAAGTTAACTCAAGTATCAGGAAACTTACATCCAACTATAGTCTGTGAAGCTAAGTAGTTCTGGGAACCATCGAGGGAGTGTCTATAGTCGGAGGTTTGGCAAGGTTTTTTCTGAAAGGTGGGGAAGAGTTTAGATTTGAAAGTTGGCAGCTTAGTCTTTTGAGAAATAAAGATTTACAACTGAGCACCGTTTTTAAAGGAGTCAAGTGAAAGGATAACACCAATAAAGTGCAAATAAATCACCTGCATTGATGAGCTACAAATAATACCTAACAAAAACTCAGGAGCAGCTGAGGCCAGGTCAGAGTCCAGATCTCAGGTGCTTAAAGGAGTGAGGGCATTTTTTTGTTTTGTTTTGTTTTGTTTGCAGTACGCAGGCCTCTCACTGTTGTGGCCTCTCCCGTTGTGGAGCACAGGCTCCGGACGCACAGGCGTAGCGGCCATGGCTCACGGGCCCAGCCGCTCCGCTGCACGTGGGATCTTCCCAGACCGGGGCATGAACCCGTGTCCCCTGCATCGGCAGGCGGACTCTCAACCACTGCGCCACCAGGGAAGCCTAAGAGTGAGGGCACTTTTAAGCCTTGTTCTCGAACTTCTCACCTTGCCCCTCAAAGAAGCATGGGCCTTGCAGAAAGAGTGACTAGACAGGTCGTAACACAAAAGATCTCACCTGTGTGAGAAAGTCACACAGAAAGTCAGGTGAGGTCGTCTTCTGATGGAGAGAACTGCTGCGAAAGTGGAAGAAACAATAAATGAAACACGATTCTAGATGTGCAAGAGATCACGAGGGCTGGGAAACAGCAGAATATGCTTAGGGATGAGGCTTGGGATGGCCCAAAGATTGAGCAGGGTGTAAAGAAGATCAGAGGAAGGAAGACAGATCAGAGGAAGATTGGGTGCCAATGTAAGCCCTGAACATAGGGAAGCCTCATCAATCACAATTTCTCCTTACCTACTGGTATTGAGAAAATCCATTTGGATAAACGAGTTCGTCTTCTGATATGCAAACATCTTAATGGCTGGTGTATTAGTTTGTGTCCCTTAAAAGCAGATCCTAACAAAATTTTGAATGCAAGTAGCTTAGTTGGGAGATACAAAGAACACTGGTAGGAAAGTAGAGAAGTGAGACAGAGGAGGTACATCAACAGATAAGGGGTGCATCATGATGCCAGCAACCATAGTTCTCTAACTTGAGGAGGAGGGAGCTGGGGTATTTATACCACCAGTTACCCAGAGTCATTGGTTGAAGGCTACTCCAGGCTAGTGTTAATTCTCTAGCACTTCTGTCCTGATTCATGCACAGTTCAGCCTTCCACAATTCCAGAAACAGCCCCAGGCACAGAAATGCTGTGTGAGGACCCAGGGATATGGGCAACAACAGCATCTAATATCAGTGGATTAAACCTGTTAGTCATTCTCAATAGAGGGTGAATTACTTGAATCCAAGTGCCCTTTTTTTTTTTTTTTAATAGATGAGAGCCTAAGAATTTTGATGGGCTTGTATGGCAGGTGGGTAATTTATGAGTTGACAGCCTGGACAGGAGGCCAGAGTTTGAGTTCCATCTTGGCCTGTGACTCAGTGCCTCATCCCTAGTAGCTTTCCGATAACTGGTAGTTGAATTGTATTGAAAGGAAGGTGGGAAGATCATTCAAAGACAAACTTCAACAGTTCTATAATTTTTTGAGCCTACAGACCATTCCAGATCCTTTACTAAGATACATACACTTGTAATTTTATAATTGGCAACATTTGGGAAACAAGATGTTTAATAAATGTTGAACAATAACAATGAGATAATCTGTATTTCCCACCATCTGGGAATTTTTACACTAGTCTTCAGTTATCATGTTCTTATTCATCCTATTTAATTTTACTCATTGTACTAACATAAATAATTCCTTTCAGTGAAGGAAGTTATTAAATATTCTCATTCTTTATTTTTAATCTTCAAATATGAATTATATAATTTCATATTCTTGGAATGATTCACTTTCCTTTTATTTTTACTTTTGAAACATTTTGTCAGTTCCATATCAATTACTTTGAGGGGTTAATGTTACTGATTTGATTCCACGTTAGCAAGTAGTAGACATAACCACAGGAAGTGTTGATTAATTTGTTAAATAATCAGTAGCTTCATTCTTCAGTCCTTGTATTGTGCACAATATAGTTGTTCTTGGAACTTATGATGATACTCAGCTTTTTAAGTTCTTCAGGTTCTCAATCGATTCTGGACCTTTTGAAGTCTGATTATTGTTTAACTTTTGTTAAGCCTTAAACTGTTTTTTGTTTTGAATTCTCCTTTGTCACTGAAATTCTTCTAGGATCTTAAAGACATGTGTTATTAAAATGTGCGCACCAAGGTTAGGAAAACCTTCAGATAACTCTCCTTCCATTTTATGCCTGGACATTGCATACCCGATTGGGTGTCATTACCTGGCATATCACTTGACAGTAAATTCAAAGGGCTGTCTGAGACTTTGGTCTTGGTGATGGTGGTGCTGACAGGGATGTTAGGAAGGACTGGGGAATGGGGCGGAGAGGATGTGAAGGTGAACACATGGCAGAGGCCGTGACGAGTAAGCTAAAGTCAGTAAATGATGTTTTACTCCATCAGCAGTGGTTCGTTGAGCGTCCTGGGGAAATTTAGAAAACGTGGAGACAGAGGAAGTTCATAGATATGCGAGATTTATTATAAGTTCCACAACATTTGAAACTTGCTCCCGTCTGAGGACCTGCATACTTACTCTCCAAGAAAGCACCACATCCAAGACCCAGAGACACAGGGCCTGTGTGAGACTAAGGCTGAACCAGAATCGAAGAGAATCACTCCTGCCCTTCCTTCTAGGCTAGGAGGTACCAAATAGAAAACAGCGGAGCCTGTACAACCTGGGGAGGTAACAAGAACTCTGCCTGGAATGCTCTTCTCAGTTCCCTTGGTTGAGCTGTCTACCTGTCTGTAGGTATTTGTATCACCTCTGCTTTTCTTCACTTCAGCAGTCTGGTTGAGGACTTTGGTACATCCTTGTCAGTCCCCCATAGCCTCCTTGCCTATAGCTTTTTGTCTCCCACAAAATCTTCGTGGGCTTGTTTCCTCCTCCTCATTTTAGTCACAGCTCAAATGTCATCTCTTTGTTCAGTCCTTTCCCGACCACTATAGTGAAGGTACCACTTGTCCCCAACACAAATAGTCACTTTCTGTCTATCCCATTGTCCTATTTTGTTTTCTTCGTTACAATTATTATCTGAAATTACATTATTATTTACACATTTTTAGGTGTTAATTATCTATCTCTCTCCGTTGGAATGTAAGCTCCATAGGGTAGGGATTTAATTTTGTTCACAACTGAATCCACAATATACAGGATGTACTTCCTGCATAGAAAGTACTATATACCTATTTGTTGAGTGAATAAATCCTTCTAAAATCAAGAAGTGCTGTGGGTTCAGCTATACCCCAATAGAAAATAAAAATTAAATTGAAAAAACAATAAGCACAATAACAGCAACAACAACAAAAAGAAGCACTATGGGAAAAAGATAAGGTTTCTCAAGTTCTTCTCCTAGGAGTTCATTTTTTAAAAATATACATCTTTATTGGAGTATAATTGCTTTACAATGTTATGTTAGTTTCTGCTGTATAACAAAGTGAATCAGCTATATGTATACATGTAGCCCCATATCCCCTCCCTCTTGTGTCTCCCTCCGACCCTCCCTATCCCACCCCTCTAGGTGGTCACAAAGCACCGAGCTGATCTCCCTGTGCTATGCAGCTGCTTCCCACTAGCTATCTATTTTACGTTTGGTAGTGTATATATGTCCATGCCTCTCTCTCGCTTTGTCACAGCTTACCCTTCCCCCTCCCCGTATCCTCAAGTCCATTCTCTAGTAGATCTGTGTCTTTATTCCTGCCGTGCCACTAGGCTCATCAGTACTGTTTTTTAGATTCCATATATGTGTGTTAGCATACAGTATTTGTTTTTCTCTTTCTGACTTACTTCACTCTGTATGACAGACTCTAGTACCATCCACTTCACTACAAACAACTCAATTTCCTTTCATTTAATGGCTGAGTAATATTCCATTGTATATATGTGCCACATTTTCTTTATCCATTTATCTGTCGATGGACATTTAGGTTGGTTCCACATCCTGGCTATTGTAAATAGAGCTGCAATGAACATTTTGGCACGTGTCTCTTTTTGAATCATGGTTTTTTTCAGAGTATATGCCCAGTAGTGGGATTGCTGTGTCATATGGTAATTCTATTTTTAGTTTTTTAAGGAACCTCCATACTGTTCTCCATAGTGGCTGTATCAATTTCCATTCCCACCAACAGTGCAAGAGGGTTCCCTTTTCTCCACACCCTCTCCAGCATTTATTGTTGCTAGGTATTTGATGATGGCCATTCTGAACACTGTGAGGTGATAGCTCATTGTGGTTTTGATTTGTGTATCTGTAGTGATCAGTGATTTTGAGCTTCTTTTCATGTGTTTGTTGGCAATCTGTGTGTCTACTTTGGAGAGATGTGTATTTAGGTCTTCTGCCCATTTTGGATTGGGTTGTTTGTTTTTTTGATATTGAGCTACATGAGCTGTTTATATATTTTGGAGATTAATCCTTCATTAGTTGCTTCATTTGCAAATATTTTCTCCTAAGGGTTCTCTTTTCATCCTGTTTATGGTTTGCTTTGCTGTGCAAAAGCTTTGAAGTTTCATTAGGTCCCATTTGTTTATTTTTGTTTTTATTTCCATTACTCTAGGAGGTGGGTCAAAAAGGGTCTTGCTGTGATTTATGTCATAGAGTGTTCTGCCTATGTTTTCCTCTAAGAGTTTTATAATAGCTGGCCTTATATTTAGGTCTTTAATCCATTTTGAGTTTATTTCTGTGTATGGTGTTAGGGAGTGTTCTGATTTCATTCTTCTACATGTAGCTGTCCAGTTTTCCCAGCATCACTTATTAAAGAGGCTGTCTTTTCTCCACTATATATTCTTGCCTCCTTTGTCAAAGATAAGGTGACCATATGTGTGTGGGTTTATCTCTGGGCTTTCTGTCCTGTTCCATTGATCTATATTTCTGTTTTTGTGCCAGTACCATACTGTCTTGCTTACTGTCACTTTGTAGTATGGTCTGAAGTCAGGGAGCCTGATTCCTCCAGCTCCATTTTTCTTTCTCAAGATTGTTTTGGTATTCAGGGGTCTTTTGTGTTTCCATGCAAATTGTAAAATTTTTTGTTCTAGATCTGTGAAAAATGTCATTGGTAATTTGATAAGGACTGCATTGAATCTGTAGATGGCTTTGGGTAGTATAGTCGTTCTCACAATGTTGATTCTTCCAATCCAAGAACATGGTATATCTTTCCATCTGTTTGTATTGACTTTGATTTCTTTCATCAGTGTATTATAGTTTTCTGCATACCTATCTTTTGCCTCCTTAGGTAGGTTTATTCCTAGGTATTTTATTCTTTTTGTTGCAGTGGTAAACGGGATTATTTCCTTCATTTCTCTCTCTGATCTTTCATTGTTAGTGTATAGGAATGCAGGAGATTTCTGTGTATTAATTTTGTGTCCTGCTACTTTACCAAATTCATTGATTAGCTCTAGTAGTTTTCTGGTGGCATCTTTAGGATTCTCTGTGTATAGTATCACGTCATCTGCAAACAGTGACAGCTTTACCTCTTCTTTTCCCGTTTGGATTCCTTTTATATCTTTTTCTTCTCTGATTGCTGTGGCTAAAACTTCTAAAACTATGTTGAATAATAGTGGTGAGAGTGGGCACCCTTATCTTTTTCCTGATGTTAGAGCAAATGCTTTCAGTTTTTCACCATTGAGAATGATGTTGCCTGTGGGTTTGTCATATATGGCTTTCATTATGTTGAGTTAGGTACCCTCTATGCCCACTTTCTGGAGAGTTTTTTTCATAAATGGGTTTTGAATTTTGTCAAAAGATTTTTCTGCATTTATTGAGATTATCATATGTTTTTTCCTTCAGTTTGTTAGTATGGTGTATCACAGTGGTCCCCAACGTTTTTGGCACAAGGGACTGCTTTTGTGGAAGACAGTTTTTCTACAGATCAGTGGTGGGGGGATGGTTCAGGCAGTAATGTGAGCGATGGGGAGAGGCAGCCTAAGCTTCCTTCACTTGCTGTTCACCTCCTTCTCAGTGGCCCAGTTCCTAATTGGCCACGGACCAGTACTAGTCTGTGGCCTGGGAGTTGGGGACCCCTGGGGTGTCACATTGATTGATTTGCATATATTGAAGAATCCTTGCATTCCTGGGATAAACCCCACTTGATCATGGTGTATGATCCTTTTAATGTGCTGCTGCATTCTGTCGGCTAGTATTTTGTTGAGGATTTTTGCATCTATGTTCATCAGTGATATTGGCCTGTAGTTTCCTTTTTTTGTGACATCTTTGTATGGTTTTGGTATCAGGGTGATGGTGGCCTCGTAGAGTGAGTTTGAGAGTGTTCCTCCCTCTGCTGTATTTTGGAAGCATTTGAGAAGGATAGGTGTTAGTTAGCTCTTCTAGAAATGTTTGAGAGAATTCACCTGTGAAGCCCTCTGGTCCTGGACTTCTGTTGGAAGATTTTCAATCACAGTTTCAATTTCAGCGCTTGTGACTGGTCTGTTCATATTTTCTGTTTCTTCCTAGTTCAGTCTTGGAAGGTTGTACTTTTCTGAGAGTTTGTCCATTTCTTCCAGGTTGTCCATTTTATTGGCATAGAGTTGCTTGCAGTAGTCTCTCATGTTCCTTTGTATTTCTTCGGTGTCAGCTGTTACTTCTCCTTTCTCATTTCTAATCCTGTTGATTTGAGTCTTCTCCCTTTTTTTCCTGAAGAGTCTGGCTAATGGTTTATCTATTTTGTTTATCTTCTCAACGAACCAGCTTTTAGTTTTATTGATCTTTGTTATTGTTTCCTTCATTTCTTTTTTCATTTATTTCTGATCTGATCTTTATTATTTCTTTCCTTCTGTTAACTTTAGGTTTTTTTTGTTCTTCTTTATTTGCTTTAGGTGTAAAGTTAGGTTGTTTATTTGAGGTTTTTCTTGTTTCTTGAGGTAGGATTTTATTGCTATAAACTTCCCTCTTTTTTTGTTTTGTTTTGTTTTGCGGTATGCAGGCCTCTCACTGCTGTGGCCTCTCCCGTTGCGGAGCACATGATCCAGACGCGCAGCCCCAGCAGCCATGGCTCACGGGCCCAGCCTCTCCGCGGCATGTGGGATCCTCCCAGGCTGGGGCATGAACCCGTGTCCCCTGCATTGGCAGGCAGACTCTCACCCACTGTGCCACCAGGGCAGCCCTAAACTTACCTCTTTGGACTCCTTTTGCTGCATCCTATAGGTACTGGATCATTGTGTTTTCACTGTCATTTGTTTCTAGGTATTTTTTTGATTTCCTCTTTGATTTTTCCAATGATCTCTTGGTTGTTTAGTAGTGTATTGTTTAGCCTCCATGTGTTTGTTTTATTTACAGTTTTTTTTTTTCTTGTAATTGATATCTAGTCTCATAGCGTTGTGGTCAGAAAAGATGCTTGATACGGTTTCAGTTTTCTTAAATTTACTGAGGCTTGATTGGTGACCCAGATATGATCTGTACTGGAGAATGTTTTGTGTGCACTTGAGGAGAAAGTGTATTCTGTTGTTTTTAGATGGAATGTCCTATAAATATCAGTTAAGTGCATCTGATCTAATGTGTCATTTAAACCTTGTGTTTCCTTTTTAATATTCTGTTGGGATGATCTGTCCTGTGGTGTAAGTGGGGTGTTAAAGTCCTCTACTTTTATTGTGTTACTGTCAATTTCCCCTTTTATGGCAGTTAGTATTTGCCTTACGTATTTAGGTGCTCCTATGTCGGGTGCATAAATATTTACAATTGTTATATCTTCTTGGATTGATCCCTTGATCATTATGTAGTGTCCTTACTTGTCTCTTGTAATAGTCTTTATTTTAACGTCTATTTTGTCTGATACAAGAATCGCTCCACCAGCTTTCTTTTGATTTCCATTTGCATGGAATAACTTTTTTACATCCCCTGACTTTCAGTATGTATTTGTCCCTAGGTCTGAAGTGTGTCTCTTGTGGACAGCATGTATATGGGTCTTTTTCTGGTATCTATTCAGCCAGTCTGTGTCTTTTGGTTGGGGCATTTAATCCATTTACATTTAAGGTAATTATTGACATGTATGTTCCTGTTACCATTTTCTTAATTGTTTTGGGTTTGTTTTTGTAAGTCTTTTCCTTCTCTTGTGTTTCCTGCCTAGATAAGTTCCTTTAGCATTTATTATAAAGCTGGTTTGATGGTGCTGAATTCTCTTAACTTTGGCTTGTCTGTAAAGCTTTTGATTTCTCCATTGAATCTGAATGAGATCCTCACTGAGTAGAGTAATCTTGGTTGTAGGTTTTTCCCTTTCATCACTTTAAATATATCTTGCCACTCCCTACTGGCCTGTAGAGTTTCTGCTGAAAGATCAGCTCTTAACCTTATGGGGATTCCCTTGTATATCATTTGTTGCTTTTACCTTGCTGCTTTGAATATTTTTTTCTTTGTGTTTAATTTTTGTTAGTTTGATTAATACATGTCTCGGCATGTTTCTCCTTGGGTTTTTCCTGTATGGGACACTCTGTGCTTCCTGGACTTGGTTGACTATTTCCTTTCCCATGTTGGGGAAGTTTTTGACTATAATCTCTTCAAATATGTTCTCAGACCCTTTCATTTTTTCTTCTTCTGGGACCCCTATAATTCAAATGTTGGTGTGCTTAATGTTGTCCTAGAGGTCTCTGAGGCTGTCCTCCATTCTTTTCATTGTTTTTTCTTTATTCTGCTCTGCAGCACTTATTTCCACCATCTGTCTTCCAGCTCACTTATCCGTTCTTCTGCCTCAGTTATTCTATGATTCGTTCTAGAGTGTTTTTAACTTCAGTTATTGTATTGTTCATTACTGTTTGTTTGCTCTTTAGTTCTTCTAGGTCCTGGTTAAACATTTTCTGTGTTTTCTCTTTTCTATTTCCAAGATTTTGGATTATTTTTACTATCATTATTCTGAATTCTTTTTCAGGTAGATTGCCTATTTCCTCTTTATTTGTTTAGTCTTGTGGGTTTTTATCTTGCTCCTTTGCAAGATATTTCTCCTAAATGTAATGTAATGTAAATGTAAATAAATGTCTTATGTAAATAAATGTAATGTAAATGTAAATAAATGTCTTATGTACAGTATTTGAGGTCTCCTTTCCCTAGGCTGCAGGGTCGTATTTCTTCTTGCTTCCATTCTCTGCCCCTGGTGGTGAGGTTGGTTCAGTGGCTTGCATAGGCTTCCTGATGGGAGGGACTGGTGCCTGCGTCTTGGTGGGTGGGGCTGAGTCTTTTCCCTCTGCTGAGCAGGGCCATGTCAGGTGTTGTGTTTTGGGGTGTCTCTGAGCTTAGTATGACTTTAGGTAGTCTGTGTGCTGCTGGGTGGGTTTGTGTTCCTGTCTTATTTGTTGTTTGGTATGAGGCATCCAGCACTGGGAGCTGCTGGCAGTTGGGTGGAGGTGGGTCTTGGATTCAGATGGAGGCCTCGGTGAGAGCTCTTGGTGATTAGTGTTCCCTGGGACGCCAATTCTCTAGTGGTCCAATGTTCTGGACTCAGTGTTCCCACCCCAGAGCCTCAGACCTGACTTCTGGTTGACAGACCAAGACCCTGCAAGTCCCTTGTCCCAGCAATAAAGGGGATTAAAAATAAAATTAAAAAAAAAAGACTAACAAAATCCCAGACAAATGGTAAAAAGTAAAATTGAACAAACAGAAAAAAGGAAACATGCATACACACAAAAGAAACAAAAACAGAACCAGATAAATCAAAAAGGAAGAGAATATCCAGACAAGCAAGAGAACCAAAGAATGAAATCAAACAATTAAAAACAAAACTGACAAAAACACAAAACTATAAAACAAAACCAAAGCAGAGTGCCAACTGAAGAATCGAGCAAAGAAACAAAACAAACTGACAAAAATCATTAAAAAAAGAAAAAGAGAAAGGGGAAAGAAGACAGAACAGAAAAGCCACATAGAAATAGAAACATAAAAAACAAAATAGAAAATATATTAAGGAAAAAAAAGACAAAACCCCAGAGAAACGGTGAAAAACAAAATCAAACAAACAAACAGGGAAGTGCGCACACACACATAAAAGAAACAAAAACAGAGCAAAATAAAACGAAAAGCAAGAGAGCAGCCAGATAAATTGAAGAACTCAAAATTGAAATCAAACAATTAGGATTAAAACTAACAAAAACACATAACCTAAAAACAAAACAAAACCAGTGTGCCAAGTGAAGAATAAAGCAAGGAAACAGAACAAGCCGAAAAAAGTGATTTAAAAATAATAATAAAATAAAGTAAAAAAGGGAAAGAACACAGGACAACAGAACAGCAAAGCAGAAATGGAAATATAAAAAGAAAAGAAAAATATGTTAAAGAAAAAGAAGAATAAAAAAATATGGGAAAAGAACACAGCACAACAGAAAAGCAAATATAGAAATGTGTAAAAAATAAAAATATGTTATAAAACACAGAGATCCCGCAAGGCTAAATTAAAAAAAACAACTAACTAAAACAAGAAACAAACAAAAACAAAGAAAAAGAAACCAAAAAAAAAAAAAAAAAAGCTAGAACCAACAACAGAATGAATCGAAACATAATAAAATTAGTAGTAATAACTAGATTTCCCTGGGATCTCTGCTGTGAGTGTCCTTGCACATGCCCTGAGCCACAGCCCACCTCTGCCTCCCCAAGAGGCTCTCCTTTGCCTCTGGGCTGGTCTCTGGACCCTGTGGGGACCCCTCAGACTTTGATCTGGCCCAGTTCCTGCGTGTGCTGCCCCCAAAGTCCATAGCTGCCAGAGCTAGACCATTTTCAGTTGTGGGAACACTCATTGTCTGCTCAGATATTCCATAGACGGGATTTAATCTGCAGCTTGAACAGTTGATGGAAAGATTTTCGATCTTGTTCCGTAGTCACCCCATCCCTGGGGTTCAGCTTTGGTTTTATCCCCACCTCTGCGTGTGGTCCACCCACAGGAGTCTGGTCCTGAGGCTTCCTTGGAGCTCTTGGGTCTGCCCCTGTGAGGACCGGGCACAGAGGTGGTCTGACTGCTTGGATTGCGGGAGCCCCGGTGTCGCCAAATGCACAGGGAAGTGGTGTGCACGGGCACTGGAGTTATGGCCTGGTGAGGGCCTTTTCTGGCGCCTGGCATAAGGCGCAGGAGGGCCAGCTCTGAGGGGGCTTTTTCTAATTATTCAGCAGCTGGCGCACAAGAGCCAGCCCTGAGCGGGCTTCTTTTATTGTCATTGGCAGGTGCTGGCGTGTGGGGAGACAGAGGCTGCAATAGCGGCTCCTCCCCCTGTGTGTGACTCAGCAGTAGCGCCTGCTTCCATGGCAGTCCAGTCTTCCTCCGTAGGCATTCCCTGCTGCAGATTTCCTCCCTCCCATCCCCAAGTCTGTCTCCCAACAGCCAACAGCAGTTCTCGTTCTGGGCCTGTTCTCTAATCCCCACGCACCAACTCCCAGCCCCCTTGCACACTTGTGAACACACATCTCAGTCTGGGCCATGTAGGGCCGTGGTTCAGACCATCTGTGTATTTCTCGCTCTGTCCTGTCTGCTACAGATTGGCAGCTTCACCCTCCCCCGACAGCCTCAGATGCTTCCCTTCTGTCCCAGTCGATTTCCCCGATGGAGTGGGGGTTTCCCCAAATTTGGGAATCTCTCCTCTGCTTCAGCTCCCCCAGCCCAGGGTGCAGGTCCTGTCCTGCTTCCCTGCTCGCCTCCTTCTGCCTTCTTTTTTTGTCCTACCCAGTTACACAGGGATCTTTATAGTCCTTTCCGGTGTCCCAGATCTCCTGTTAGTTTTCAGCTGGTGTTCTGTGAGAACTGTTGCATCTATAGCTGCATTCCTGATGCATCTGTGGAGAGAGAGAAACTCCACGTCCACCTATTCCCCTGCCATCTTCCATTACCCCAGGAGTTCATTTTGGTACATAAAATCTCTTGCTCATTATACTCCAAGAGTAAGGGTTTTTACCAGCCATCCTTTCGGGAGTTGCCTATAATGTGTGGCATTTGCAAAAACCTCTCCTTTTCTGATCATCTCAGAATTTCTTGAACCAAGGCCGGTATGCTGCTTTTGAGACTTAAACCCCATCCACGTTTTATTTACCAGAGGGGACAGTTTTCTATTTGCATTGCAAAACGTTATAGACAAGATATACGGGAGAGTGGCAGGGATGTACCGACATCTCCAACCAGGCCAATAAAATGCAGACAAGGAAAGTTTCTTTAAACTCACATATATACAAACGACAGGTAGACAGCTCAAAGGAGGAACCCAGGTACCAGGATGAGAAGCTGCATTTCCTCAGCCACAGCCCTGTGGGCTGTAGGCCTGTGTTCCCACATTTTCTTAAGAAAAGGCAATTATCAAGATTTTTCTGAAATTACCTAAACTTTAAATGTGGAATATAAAATCAAATTAAAAAATACTCTGCAGGCCAACAGAACTTTTCTAAGAATCCTGGATAGCCAGCACACTCCCAGGCTAGTAACTAAAAGAAAGTCTTTAGGCCAGTTTCTGTGGTTTGCAGTGTTTAAGAAAAATTATCTAATTATCTTTTAACTAATGGGCCATGTGGCAAAGAATTATAGTGTTCCTATCTGTGTATATAGTTTCACTTTATGTAGTTTTAATATAATGCCTCTAAAACCTTAAGCAGTGTCTCTCAAAAGATCTACAGTTAAGGACTGATTTGGTTTTGTTTTTTTTTTTAATTTCCTATCCGTCATGGTCTAACAGTCTGTAACATACAATGTAAATGAATTACTAGAAAAGTGACAATGTACTTGGATGCCACGGTAATTTCAAACTTCTATGAGTTTCTAAAGGCGTATTCTCAATTTCTATATTTGTTTCCTTGCTAGACCGGTAACTAGCAGTTGGCAGATGAGGACAACCATTTGAGTAGTAACTAGCATGCCTTAAGGCAAGAATATCACAAATACTCTTCCCTGTGTTTTACAGTTCCGTTGCATGTCTCCCTTTTCTGTGGATTCTGAACTCCTTAATGGCAGAATCTCTGTGTTTTTTAATTTTCTATTTCCAAGCCTGACTCAGTGCCTGGCATATAGTAGGTGCTCAGTGAATATGTGTTGAGTGAATAAACGTACTAAGATAGGTGAGGACCTTAACAAGGAAATTGTGCCGTTTGTAGATAATAAAATTTATCTTCAGTTTCTCACACTTTTCTGTGATAGAATTCGATACTATCAACATTCTCAGATCTGATCCCTGTGCCCACATGACCCTTGGTGGAAAGGATCCTCCCACGGTCTTGTTTTCTGTTTACCTTTGTAAAGAAGTAAAGACCTCTTTGACTGTATAACTTCCTTGAGACTACCTTATTCCAATGAAAAGTTCACAGCCATTTAACTGACCGCATACCAAGCTTCTTCCCTGTCTGAGAAATGGGAATTTGTCCGTAATCAGACCCTTTTCTATAATGTGACTTTTTCTTTGTATGCCAAGTCAATTCGTAAACATGTGATACTTGGCTCAGATGCCATGGGGCCTAACTATTCAAATACTTGTTCAAAACTGACATGGTTTGTAAATGGAGAGATAGTTTTTGTAAACAGAGAAACAGGGACAAAGAGTTCATTCCTCTCATTTCTTTTATGTTTCCAAGGTAGAAGTCTTTCTCCACCTTCTCTGTCCACGTGCTTTTCCTGTCCCCTGCGTTTCATCCAGATAACCCACAAGCCCCAGATTCTTCAAGAAGGAACTTTCCTCAATTCCCTTGGGTAATTCTCTGGAATGCATTAGTCTTGGGAATGTTGTGAAAGCTAAAGGCAAGCAAACGAGGAGAAGGGAGGCAGGAATGATCTGCTGAGATTTAGTCACTACTTCCTTGAGTAATGAAATTTCATTTGCGCTGGAAACCCTCGCTGTGAGGGCTGTGGCTCTCATAGGCTGCTCCTGGCCGTGATGATGACCGAGATCATTTGAACCAGACTCTCCAGTGATCAATCCACAGCTGGGGAATGACTTCCCGATTGTGTGAAATGATTGATAATGGCAGTCAATCTGTTTCTTAATGGCCTTCTTTTGACAGAAAAATTAATAAAAGAGATAAAAAGCTTTTTTTTTGCTTCATGCCTAAGGAGAGTATGATGAATATCTACAGGTCATCTGGAAGTGAGTGGAACAGAGTTTCACATATTTGCTGTAACAAATTCAGCAATAATTAGGCCCCAACAGAATTGCTTTATACATTTATACTTGCCATCAGTAGTTCTCCCTGTGGCCTCAAACAGGATTTTAATGATGGAATCGTGGAAACACAAGCTGGTGAAATTGAGAAATCTGAGGGTGGCTGCCTTCCCTTCTTTGGAAGACTGAAGATGCCAACACACGTTCTTGCAGTATTTTGTATGCTTTTGAAGGCAGGATTTATCTGGAGGCAGAATGTGGACACATCTTAGGCTGGCAGGTTGGGCTAGCTCTCTAGGCTTTTCATGAGCTATGTGCCTAGAATGCAAGCTCTCGTCTTGCTTCTCTAATGCCCTGAAGCCACATCCACCAATAACCTCACCTGCAGTCTCAGATGTGCCCTACTTCCTCAGCCAATCCTAATAAAGTATTTATCATAGCTTTCTGTCCTCTCGTGTCCTGGTAAACTTTATAGTGTCTACCTTCATCAGACCTTGGATATAGTTTCAACACTCACCTACTCTTAAGGATAGCAAGCTCGGTTTTCCACATCAGCTCAGTCTGAGGTTCTGAGATTCAGATGGATTTCTGTCCTGATGGACCCTCTTGAGAGCTGAACCCCACGTCATGTACAGGTTTTGAGAGTCTTGGTGCTTGAAGCTGGATTCTGTCCCTTTCCCCATCTGAGTTCTGAATCATTTGAGAGAGAAAGCAGATAGACGAAGATCAAAACAGTAGCTTTGTACTGAAAGTTTCCCAAGCTGGATTGGAAAACATAGTTTACCTATGATGCCCTAGTGGGTTCCCTGTACCTAACTCCAGAACTGGACTTGCTCATCCAGACACAGGCAGTGCTGAAAGACTGCAGACACCTTCCACCCACCCTGCTTTGGGGTCAGTGCCTGTGGAAGCAACGGCATAGAGGGGCCAGAGCTATATGCTTCCTGCAAGGGCTGACCCCCAGGAGGTAGGGAGCGTTGATCATGTGATTCTTCTCTCAAACTCCGGGGAGCGGACTAAGGGGTGGGGACAGGCCAGGGGTATTCAGGGAAAGTCTGTGTCTTAGTACCTCTTGCTGTTCTGACAACGTGTCACAAATTTAGTGGCTTAAACCAACACAGTTATCTTACAGTTTTGGAGGTCAGAAGTGTGAAAATAAGTCTCACTGGGCTAACATCAAGGTATCGACAGGGCTGTGTTCCTTCTGGAGGCTCTAGGAAAGAATTGGTCCTTGCCTTTTCCACCTTCCAGTGGCTGCCCACATCGCTTGGCTTATGGCTCCCCTCCAGCAAGGGCATCCCTCTGACCTCTGCTTCCACCGTCACATCTCCTTCTCTGACAGTGACCCTCCTGCCTCTCTTTTACAAGGACACCTGTGATTACATCAGACCTACTCCTGAAAACTTCCAGGATACCCTCTGCATTTCAAGATCCTTAACCTAATCACACCTGCCGAGTCCCTTTCGCCACGTAGCATAACATGGTTGGTTGTGGCCATCTTTGAGGATGACGTTTTTCTGTCTGTCCCACTCAGTCATTGTGAAAACCAGGGCAGTAGGGAAAAAGTGGGTGCCTGATTTGCCCCTGGGCCTTCGCGTCTGGCTGAGACACTGCCTCCATCGAGCCTGATCTTCTCATGACCTCCCCTCCTACTTGACACCAGAATACTGAATGTTTCTTCCTGGATTCACTGTCTCTGTGCCGTAAAGGCCACTTTCAGTGTCATAACTGAGATTGACCTGCCCTGGGGTCACTGTGCCTTACATTATACAACAACAGCAGCAATATAGTCCAACGTTTTGAGAGTTTATGTGAATTATTAAAAATCTTAAGGGCTTCCCTGGTGGCGCAGTGGTTGAGAGTCCGCCTGCCAATGCAGGGGACACAGGTTTGTGCCCTGGTCCGGGAGGATCCCACATGCCGCGGAGCAGCTGGGCCCGTGAGCCATGGCCGCTGGGCCTGCGCATCCGGAGCCTGTGCTCCGCAACAGGAGGGGCCACAACAGTGAGAGGCCCGGGTACCGCAAAAAAAAAAAAAAAATTTCAAATGACCCCCAAAATAGGTATTAACTTTTCTATTTTACAAACAAGAACTGAAGCTCAAAAAGGATAAATTATTTGCTAAAAAAATACACCAGGGAAGGGGTAGGCCTGATATTTAAACCTAGGTCTTTGATTTCAAACCCTTGTGCTTGCTGTTTTTTTCCTTACTGCTTTCCCACCTTTCACCAGCATGGATCCCCAGGCCCCACCCCACCATCACCAATGGGCCTTTTCCTGTTCCTTGTTCATTATCACTCTTTGCTGGTTCTATGCGGCTGAAGACCCATCATTCCCAGTGATAGAGAGCAGTAGTGAATCCCCAAACAAGCTTGACCCCTTGTACTTTATTCTTCCATTGCTATTTTAATATAGCTTAGGTGAGGGTTTCTCGCAAAGAAGCTGAGCTTATGACCGTATGAGACAAAGGAATGCCTTTCGGGAAAGCTCCAGGAAGCCCACCCCACCACTGTCCCTGGGAAATTTGATGACTGTTTTCTCCCAGGCAATGAGCAACTCCAGTTCTGTTCCAGGGTAACTTGGATGATCGTCACAGGCAAGGCATACTGGAATTTAATGGGAAGAACAAGGACAGTTTCTTAGGAAGTTATGACTAATATAGAGAAATAGTCCAAGCACTTCGTGAGGCTTTATCATGTGAACATCCCATTTTGTGCACAGCCTAACACAGTACCTGAAACAAAAGGATGGGACTTAGTAACTATTTGATAAATTCAGCCCAAATGCTCAGCCGTGTCAAAACTGACGCTGGTCACCATTTGATGTCCTCAATACTAAAAGTATAGGTCATAGAATCAGCTGGACTGACTTGTGACTTTAGCAGAATTGCTTTCAAATGTATCATCATCATTATTAACGTTCGCATACACTGAGAAGTTCGTATGTGCCATGTACTGGAGAGGAATCCAAAATACCTACAGGTGATTCTATACCACGATTTATATCAGATGCAATGAAAATCTCTCTTTGGTTATATCCTTAGTAAGACCACACATGAGTCTAACTTTTAGCTTTAATAGATATTCTATCTTTGAAGCAGTAATACAAAACAAGCCTGTACATAGCAGTGATGAGAAGATTCCTTCTGTGATTAAGTTAGCTTAAAAAATAATTATCAAAATTTTCAGTTTGCTAAGAGTATGTCACCAGGCAGATTTGCATTTTCCCAATTCACACAGGCCAGTGGCATTATCTCTGTTCATCTGGGAGTTCTAAAATTCACCAATGATGTAATGTTTAAGAACATTAGCCTCAGTTTGTGGTAAATGTGTTCAGTCTCCTCAAAAGTTCAAATGTTTGAGAAGACCTAACCAGAATGAGACCATTGAGCAGCTTTCTTTTGACCCAATTGCTTGATTTTTGATGGATTTGATTTATTTTGCTTTTTGAAACTTGTGCAACATTTTTAAAATGTTATATTCTGTATTAAATGTAAGTGCTCAGGTTTGCATTAAGGAATTTCATGCATTTTGGCCTTCACTCTGAGTTTACAAGTTCTAATTTTAACTTTTACCTTCATTTTCCTACCAGCAAATTTAACATATCCTTGAAATATACCCAAATACCTAAAATGTAATATAATCCCCTTTCATTTGTGTACATTAAAATGAATATATATTTAACCTAAAAAAAAAACCGTTGTATTCTCATCATATTTATACATTTAAAGAGTTAACTGTGAAAGATTTGTTAAGATGAAAAGCCATCTTTTTTCTCCTTCCCCAGAGGTGCCCTCTTTAAATATTTTTAGCTTAGGTTTCAGAATTTCCCTCCATGCCTATGAATAATATGCATGTATCACTCTTTCTTTCTTTAAATCAATTTTTGATATTTTCTATTGAATTCCCACTTTGAAAGATGAGGAATTAGGTAGTTTTCTTTCCCCCATTTTACTTTGACAGGCATACTTACCTTCCCCCACTCTCTTGTCTCAATATGGCTGGATTATAATTTATGTTAGATTTTATTATTAAGACTATGCTATTTTGAGTTGAGTCAGTTAGGAGGCTATGATCATACTTCCTTTCATGCACTGCCTTTTGTTTTCCCTGGAGTTCATAATTACCTATGATTACTTATTTGCTTGATTTTCTATTTGTATAACATTCATTTAATCCTGAACTCTCTAACAGTTGTCTAAATCTATTCTCTGTACAGGCATTCTCATCAAGTTCATTTTTTCATAGATCTTGGCACCTTTCATTCTGGACTGCTTGCTCTCTACACCTGGGGTACAGATGTGTTAGTTAGAAATCTGTCATCATCATCATCCTGAGTATTCCCAATATTCCCTTTGCCTGTCTTCTGTGTTGAATCCTCTGTTTCCTATATCCCTTGTCTTTATTTTTTAACATGTGGTTTAAGGACTTACTTGGTTGGAATACATTTTTTGATAGTTTCTTGGGAATGGATTGTGAAGAAAAATTTTCTGAAATTTTACTTTTCTATAAATGTCTCTGTTCTACCCTTACACTTGTTGAGAGTTTAGTTGTAAATAATTATCTTTCAGGATGTTGAAGGTACCGTTTTATTTTCTTATAGATTTCAGAACTGCTATTTGAGAAGTCTGAGTTTTTTCTGCTTCCTGATCTTTTGGATGTGACCTATTTTTTTTCTCTCAGAAGGCTCTTTAGCTCTGATTCAGAAATGTCTACACTGATGTAGACTTGGGTGAGTCTACACATATTCATTTGTTTGTGCACTTGATGGGACTTTTCAATCTGAAACTTAGGTCTGAAAAACTCTCTTTAATCATTTTTATAATGGTATCCTTTCTGTGTTTCCTCTTTCTGGAACTTCTTATCCTGTACATATCGGATGATTTGCCACCGATGGAGTGCAGAAACAGATTTGAGAATCCAGCTGTCTTTTGTTAACTCAGACATTAAAGAGAACCGAAAAAATGTAAAGCCAAGTCACTATTGTCACTGATTATTTTTTGTTTTGGAAAATATAATTATTTTTTCATAAAAATACATTACTTATGTTTTTGTTTTCGTTATATATTATATAATGTTTTGTTATATTGAATCAATAAATTTTTAAAATTTATCTGTTTTAATTTCTAATATGATAAATACTGATGGGTATCATCTACATAAACAAAAACTTTTTGGGATCCTCAAGTTTTTAAGAGTATTAGGGAAAGGGATCCTTAGAACAGAAAGTTTGAGAATTGCTGCCTTCAATGTTCCTTATTAAATTATCATATTCTTGTTTCATGGATGCAATATTTCTCTTGTCTCAGAGGATATGAATGGTTATGTTTTTGAAATTTGCTTCTTTTCAGATACTCTCTGTTTCTACTAAGTTGCTTTCTTCTGTTTGTGTGTTTTGGTATCTATCTTGAGGCTCTCCTGAGATCTCTGGGGATCTCTGGTTGTCTTCATGTAAGAGTGGGGCCTAGCAAAGGTGATTGAAAGCTCACAGCATTGGGCAGGATTTTCTTTGGTGTCCTTTGCTTTAGGGTGATCTGGCTGTTGAGGAAATTCCAGATGTGGAAGTTGGTATCTTTAGATATTTCCTGTTAGGCTGAGCTAATTCCCCAGAGAAAATTCATGCAACCTCTTGCCTGGAGAGTAATGACAGGGCTGCCATTGTCCTGGGAGCCAATAAAGGAATTGACTTGAGAGATCTCAGCAGTCATCATGTGAAGTTTGCTAAGCTCCCCTGTTTGCAGTGAGGTGTCCCTACTTTCTTCTGTATGTGTGTTCCCCTCAGTCCAGAAACCCCGTGCTTTACTCTCTTCAGAGAGTAAATCTCTAGCGTTCTGCTGTACTGGGGGCGGGGCCGTAACCCAGCAGCATGAAGTGAGTACGAGATATACAGAATATAATGCCTCTCATGTGTCTTTAAACTAATTTGTCTCATCATAGCATCCCTCTGGAGCCCTACCCTAGGAGGGGTGGAATTCTTAGCCTTTCGAGAATCTACTGTGTATACCAGGTTACTTCATAGCTTTCCCCATCGCTGGTTTAGGATTTTGCTCTTTCAGTTCTGCCGAGCGAGTTGGCACTTGTCCATTTGCTTTTTTTTTTTTTTATAAATTTATTTATTTATTTATTTTTGGCTGTGTTGGGTCTTCGTTTCTGTGCGAGGGATTTCTCTAGTTGTGGCAAGTAGGGGCCACTCTTCATCGCGGTGCGCGGGACTCTCACTGTCGCGGCCTCTCTTGTTGCAGAGCACAGGCTCCAGACGCGCAGGCTCAGTAGTTGTGGCTCACGGGCCCAGTTGCTCCGCAGCATGTGGGATCTTCCCAGACCAGGGCTCGAACCCGTGTCCCCTGCATTGGCAGGCAGATTCTCAACCACTGCGCCACCAGGGAAGCCCTGTCCATTTGCTTTTGAGTTTCCAAAATTCTGTTGTTATTATTGCCCCTCTTTTTTTTCTTTGTCCAGTGAGTTTATGATTGTTAAAAAAATACGTCCATCATATATAACTCTTCTAGGGTTTGCTAATCTATAGCAAAAATGGTTGGATGTGTTAAGAGTGCCATTTTTACACGAAACCAGGCCCAGTTTCTATACGGGCCCAGGCACGTGTCCAGTGTTTATTTTTATGAATGTTCCATTCTGAAGATTCAGTAATTATGTTAAATTCTGTTGCCAAAGCTGTCTTTAGCACTCTGCTTAGTTTATTTTCAGCAAAGCACAGTTACATTGACAAATCTAATATTAAAAATCCTCCCCAAGGTTTTTTTTTTTTCCTTTTAGTATCAAGGCCTTACATGGATATATTTGATTTCAAAGAAGTTGATTTTAACTTAAGAAAGAAGTTACTATTTTTATAAACTGGTATAACAGTTTTTTATACCATTTTTTTATAATATTTTATCTCTTTAGGTATTGGTATTAGGTGAATGTTGGCTGTGTCATTTTCTACAGGAGATGAAGTTCTCCTGTAGAAAATGATATAAAAAGCAGATAAGCTGAATATCCTATAGGAATATTTTTGATATTAACATTAAAACTCATTAATATTTATTGAACTCTGTAATTCCTGGGCTCCAAGTCATACCCTAGTAGTAGTATTTAAGGAGACTCTGTTACTATTTCAGGTTCATTGGAGACCATTTAAGGCACAGTAAGTGCTAGAATCATTTTTAGAAAAATGACTAACCAAAATCTACTGCTAGGGAAAAAAACTGGTGATGCTCCATGGCTTGGTAATGAGTCTTCATAAAAGATCTTTGTATTTCCTACTTATTTAAGTGGCTCGAGAAATGAGATTCTCCTCACTTTAAGGTCTTAGAGCCAGAATGACCTGATCTGATCTAGAGATGCATTTCTTGAGCTGTAAGTCACCCTCACCCCAGATTAGGGACCATTTCTCCTTGGAGGGATTAACTTCCCTTGTGCACTCAGGGCAGCAGAGTCTCCATACACACCTGAGGCTATTCAAGCTGGAAGCAAGAAGGAAAAAATAAAAGTGGATGATACTTGAGCATTGGGGATGCTGGGAAGGATTGTATTTTGACAGTTCATCGTCGTGTCATTCTTCTGTTGGCATTCACTGTGTATGAAATTGAAATGAACATTCCTATGTGGATTTTGGTACATAGTCTGAACACTATAGTAATAATGTGAGGACTTGACTGCTTCCAGCCAGAGGGATTCAAATGTCAGCGTACCTGACAAGAAATAGGTTGCAGGTCAGAAGTCAGAGATGAGTGACTAAATATTGAGGAAAAGTCAGGAATAGGACCTGGAAGCTTGGGTGAAAATCAGCAGAACTGAAACTTTAGAGTATTAATTTAGTAGGGCTGAGGTGGGGGGCAGAACCCTGAATTTATCATATATCCCCTAGGTGATTCTTAGCGAGTTTGTGGTTGATGATTTTAAAGGCCATTTTTGAGACCTTTATAGACTCTTCTACTTCTGTTTAAACGCAAAAATCATTAATATTATAAATATATATGTATAACATATTGCTTATATTTTGTAAAGACTTTTATGGTTTTTGCCTTTGAAGTGATTTAGCTGCAATAACTCATTTAATTTATGATTAGCTGTCATTTCTCTGCAATCGTGCATTCTCGGAAATTATTGAGAAGTCAAAACTAACCTACAGATTGTTTTCATATGTAATGATTTTTAATGAATATCAACTTTAATCATGAATCTGGCAAAATGATAAGTTTTACAGATATCTGATAAAACTTTTATTTCCATTTTTAAGGTTTTGTTTAGTACTGTGGAGCCAGTAGCTCACTTTCCTATATTTTCAGCTCTGAAAAGCTTGTAAGTCCAAGGCAATGTGTCTCTCATGTCTGGAAGATAAAACAGCTTGACGCTGAGGTAGGGTTTGATCCTGGTATGAGTGCTGGGGTGTACCACTAATGAGTCCAAGGCGTAGAAAGCTTTGATCAAAAGAGCGTATGAAGGAACACAGATTTGGATGTTAGAATCAATAACCAACTGAAGGAGAAGATTAAAACAGACACGGCAGTGATCTTCATGTGTCTGAAGAATTATTGATTGAAAAGAAGACTGAATTCTTACGATCCATAAGCCAGACTTAGGATCACTGTGTGTAATTTATGGGGAGGTGAATTTTGGTTCAATATAAAGAAGGAGTTTCTAGCATTTAGAGAGTCTCAGTGATGGAATGAGTGGATTTGTAAGATGACAGACCCCTTCTACAATATTTGTTCAGGCTGCATGTCCCTCTGCAAGAGTATTGTAAATTTTTGATCGATGGATGGTTTAGATGATCCAAGGTCCTCTCAAACTCAGATTCTGTGAGAGAAGCTTTAAAAACACACACACATTGTCAGTAGGTGGAGAAGGGTTTGTATTTGAATATAATCCCTGATAAGTTCACCTTGCTGCCCATCTACAATCAATAAGTCTGTCGGCAGGTGTAAGGATATGCTTTGTCACTAAGTAAATTTATTTCAGCAGCTCTTTAACTTCATTTAAAAGTTTTAATTAGGTGTTTGCTAAAGGAGGTAAGCAGCTGCTAAAGCACAACAGTTCGTCACATTTGTCACGAGATTTGAAAGAACACAAAAGTTGCGCAATGGAGTATAAGTGTAGCTAAAAGCAGCACTACCTTGAGAGAAGACTTTACCTTTGGAGACAAGGCATCTTATTTTTGTTTTCTTAAATTGTAATAGCTCTTTATTAGTTTAAAGTATTTCTATCTAATTAAAAAGAAAAGCTTCACAAGATATGAAACTTTTCTGAGCATATCGATAGGACTGTTTTTGTCTTCTGATTAGCGCAAAGTGGGGGACATATCTTTGCAGCTTTAGAGTGTTCTGCACCAATTCAAAGACAACAGGACAAGTTTCAGTTGACATGTTGATATAATGTCCTACAAACAATCATCATGTCAGCAACAGAAACAAGGTGATCTTGGTATTAAAATCTATTGTGCTTATTATAAAAGATAAGCTAAAAATTTGGTCCAGTAAAAAGCTCACCAGGATTTTTAGAAACTAAAGATTTTTTTTTTTAAGCCACTTGCTATGCATACTTGTCTGTCTGGAAAGGGGAAAATAGCTAACCAAATCTAGTACTTGATTGCTTACTCTTAAAGGCACCTTGTTCTAAGTATTGTTACCTGCTTTTCTTTAGATCCTGGCCTTCAGAAATTTTAGGATCTTAAATCTAGAGACTGTAGCCTCTAAGTTTTTGGGTTTTTAAAAAACCTATATGTATTTATTTTATCCTGACAGGAGACATGAGGTTGCTGGATCAGAGAACAGGCCAATTACTAACTTACAGAACATCTGTGACAGTTTCCCAGGCCTCAGTCCCTCATGGGGTGACATGGCGAGGGCAGATGTCACCTGCACATACAGTGGGTTCATGCCACAGGAGAGGAGCTCTAAATTTATGACTTTTGGAGCTTATACAGGAGCATACCTGCCCTTCCTCTCCTTAGAGAAAGGGAGGGCAACACTTTTGAGCTTTTATTCTGTGGGACGTAAACAAATCCTCTCTAGAGAGATGAACCCAGGCCCCGAGGTCTATTACTGTTTGGAATGTTAACAAATGGCTTCTGGGGAAATAAACCAGTAATCCTCTCCGGGTATCTCTGTCTTTAACTTCTCAGGCTGGTTTGCCATTTAGAATCCTTTAACCCAGACTGCTAGTACTCTGATCTGGGAGACCTGACCATGCAGAAACATGAAAATACTAGTTGCCACCTGATGCTAACTGACCCATAGTACAACTTACCTTATATGTCAGCTGTGGTTCAGGATTGAGACCCACTTGGATCATTTCTCATCTCATTTATTATGGGATTTCTTTCTTACGCATGGAAATTTAAAAGCACTGGATATTTGTATAATTATTCAGGTTTCTAAGGTCATTTTAATTTAGCTATTGTTATGGGCTGACAGTGTCCCCCTCAAAATCTGTTTATTTGTCGAAGTTCCTACTCCCAGTACTTCTGAATGTAATACATTTGGAGATAGGGCCTTCAAGGAGGTAACATGAGGTCCTGTAGGTGGGCCATAATCAACGTGATTATGTTTGGAGATAGGGCCTTCAAAGAGATGATTAATTTTTGTTTTTTCCTCTCTCTTTTTATTTTTTTACATCTTTATTGGAGTATAATTGCTTTACAATGGTGTGTTAGTTTCTGCTTTATAACAAAGTGAATCGGTTATACATACACATATGTTCCCATATCTCTTCCCTCTTGCGTCTCCCTCCCTCCCACCCTCCCTATCCCACCCCTCCAGGCGGTCACAAAGCACCGAGCTGATCTCCCTGTGCTATGCGGCTGCTTCCCACTAGCTATCTACCTTACATTTGGTAGTGTATATATGTCCATGCCTCTCTCTCGCTTTGTCACAGCTTACCCTTCCCCCCTCCCAAGATGATTAATTTTAACTGAGGTCACTAGGGCGGAGCCCTAATCCTGTAAGAGAGGGAGGAGACACCAGAGGTGTGTATGCACAGAGGAAAGGTGGAGTAAGGACACAGCAACAAGCTGGTCATCTGCAAGCCAAGGACAGAGGCCTCTGGAGAAACCAAATCTCCCTACACCATGATCTTGGACTTCCAGCCTCCAGCACTGTGTGGAAATTAATTTCTCTTGTTTAAGTCATGAGTCTGTGGTATTTTATTATGGCAGCCCTAGCAAACTAGTACAGATTGTATTCATTTATGTATTTGGTACCTAAGTATTTCCTGCACACTTGCTATATGTGAGGACAATCTATTAGGGCAGGTAGGACAAAAGTGATGCAGAAAAAAAAAAGTGAGGCCAGAAAATCTTATTTATAGAAATAAGTAGTACAGTAAGAACTGAAATTCAGGCTTCTCTAATTCCTCATATACTGTGTCTGCCTCTGTCTTTGAGGAAGAGTGGCTATTTTGGAAGATTTTTCAAGATACTAGAAGTGCTTTGATGATCCATGGCTGTGTAACAAACCACCTGCCAAACTCAGTGGCTTAAAAACAATAGCACTTTATTGTTTCTCATTATTCTGTGGACTGATTCAGCTAGATAGTTCTTCAGCTCCATTTGGTGTATTTGAGGTCACTCATGCATCAGATTCAGCTGGGAACTCAGCTGCTGATGGAATGTTCACGATGGCCCCTCATCCTTTGGGGCATCTCTCCACATGGCCTTTCATCTTTTAGTCACCTTGTGTGAGCTTCTGTACAGCATTGGCACCTGGCTTGGGAAAGAGTTCCAAAAGGACAAGTTTCAATGTGCAAATACTTATCAAGCCTCAGATTGCATCACACTTGCTAATGTTCCCTAGTCGACTAGATAAGCTCAGAGTCGATGAAGGAGCAGATGACATAAAGGCATGCCTCCTGAAAGGTGGGGGTCATTAAGGGACCCTTTGTAAGCAGACTTTTTAACAGTCTACCACAAGAAGAAAGCTGAAGGTTGCCCTTAATTCAATGTTGGTGCTACGAATGTGGGAGACTCCCAGGATGCTGGCAAGAAATACACACATATAACTGGGTTATCTCATTGCACCAGGAATTCATAGATCTCTGTGCTAATGCTCTACTATTACTGTTCCTCCTCCAGTCATTTGTACATCATTTGGCTTTGGGCTCTCTACCAATAGCTCAGCTCTCTTTCTTTTTCTCTCATTATTTTGAATTTAAAATATCAAAGAATATATGATTGTTCCAACTAGTCACCTTCTTACATCCCTGTTATGCAGAGCTTCAGGTGCAAATCCCATTTTAGGCCACTGGAGCATAGGCCTACTCCATCCAGATGGCTGTCACCAGAGGAGAGGGTCACATAGTGAGAGCATGTTGAATTTCACAGAAGTAGACGGGGCCTAAGAAAAGAAGCCCTTGAGGGAAGCTGTAGTGAATATTCTGAGTCTTGACCTGTGTATTTTTTTGGCTTATCACTGCCTTGTTCCATGGATGTCCTCTAATGACACAGTAACGTTAAAAGATCTTCCCCGGGCTTCCCTGGTGGCACAGTGGTTGGGAGTCCGCCTGCCGATACAGGGGACACGGG
>NW_006793498.1:2747777-2769747 GCF_000442215.2 Lipotes vexillifer | reverse complement strand
AAAAAAAAAAAAAAAAAAAAAAAAAAAAGAGAGATCTTCCCCTTTGAATGTACAAATCCTTGTGCAAGGACTCACTAGCACTGCCTTGGCTCAGAGTAATCATTTACCTGGTTTTGTGGATAGTGAGACACAAACCAAGATGATTTAAGGAAGCTGTCTCTTTGGCACTATATTTCCAGGGAATCTTGTCCCTACCTTCATTACTACTCCTAAATTTTTGAGGACCCACAGGTTCAAAATATCCCAGAATGTCAATGAATCCTTGACATCCACAGGAGAAAATGAAAATGTTGAGAGCTGCCAAAATTGCGAATAACACTATAACATATCATTGCCACAAGTACAACTGACACATTTAAGTGAGCCTTTTGTTTCATTAAGATGAGTTACCTTGCACGTGAAAGTAGTGTACCATAAAGCAATGTTTAGCTGCTGATGCCAAGCAATCCTATTATTACTGATCTACTGTGTTTCTCTAAGAACCTCACTCTCCCACCCTCTGCAATGACAGTTTCATACTTCAACTCTCTCCTCACACTTTCCATCGAGCCCCACTCACCACTTTATCTAATGACCTTGTCTTATATGTTGCTGAAGAAAACATAGGTCATGACCCAGATATGTCTGAATCTTGCCGTCTCCAAATCTACATACACGAATGCACCTTGATTAATCTCTCCTTTCCTCCTGCATCCACACTCGCCACATGTGCTCTGGATCCCTTCCATTTTCTTCATCCCAAAGACTTTCTTACTGCAGGAATTTATTCTCTTTTCTGTAAATTCACTTTCTTTCTATCATATCCATTCAATCATACAAACCCCTTCATTGACACTATATCCCCCTTCAGTTACCATTCCGTTGTTCTCTATTGCTTAAATTCTCAAAAATATTGTCTACACATTTTCTCTCTTAGTCCACATCTTTTTTTTAATCCTTCAATGCCGCGGTCCAGCCTCGGCAGTGCAGGGATAACCCGAAGGGAGGACAGAGTCGGCGATTAAAGAAAATCCACTCACACCAGAGTCAGATGAGATGCTTGCCTTTTTTTTTATTGCCACGCAAAAAGCCCTTTTTATATTTTGTTTAACTCTTATTACACCATTGATTTTTCAACAAATTCTCATGGTTACATTAATGATTATCTAATCATATAACACAATATTATGAATGCTTTCTTTTTTCAGCCTTCTCATAACAATGGTTGCTCAATGTCCCCCTGCGGTTTTCTTTTCTCAAAACGTCTGGCAGAACTTTCGTTCTTTGTTTCAGGTCTTGTGGTTACAGTGAGCTAATACAATCTTAAAACACACAGGCTGTTCCGTCCTTGAGCATTCAAAGGGCCTAACTATTTTCCTGGTATAGTTCTAGATTCTTATCTAATAAAAAATTACCACTAGTTCACACAAAACTTTCTATATTCTAGCAAGGCATAAGCAATTTCTATCAAGTAACTTCTTTTATGCATAAATCTTAGGTTGCTTAGGAGGACATTCAACTTTTATATATATATGTTGCTTTCATGCAAAACATACTGGCAAAATATAAGTTGCCCTTTCCAAGCATTAATATCCATCTTCTCTTTTAATGTGGGCTGTTTCAATCTAAACATTCCCATGCTTGATCCTCTTTCCCATCTTGGAGGACGGGGAGTAGGTAATGGTGGGGGAGTTAAGGGGCTTTTTTGTCCCCCTAATGCTTCATCCCAAGGGGTTTTACTAAATTTCCATCGGGAATTACCATCTCCCAGGGACTCTACATGCCTTCCCCTAGGTTTTAATCCTCCGTCACCACATGCAAACAAACAAAGAAGTACACAGATCAAATAAATGTCAAACCCTTTAGTAATATTCATTATAATTCTATAAAGGCTGAGCTTCATCCGTAGACAACAGCTGTGCTGGTTCCCTTGGCTGTGCTCAAGGGATACTTGTCACATCCGGATGGCTCTCAGCACTTCAACTCGTTCCATTCTTGCTTCCTTCCATATATAGAAATTGTTTTTTCAAGGTTACTAGATACTTCCACATTTCAAAATCCTCAAAGTTCTTACTCTGCATAATCCATCAGTAACTCTCATTGAAGTTGATTTCTCTCATCTTTGAGGCCATGTCTTTCGTTTCCACTTACCTCACTGAATATCCCTTCCGTCTCCTTTCCTTATCTTCTCCTATAAGTATTGGAGTTTTATACAGCTCAGTACAGAAACCCCTTCTCTCTCTCATTCTCTCCCTAGATAATTTAATTCATTATCAGGGCTTTAGATGCCATCTGCATTTTGACAGATACCAAATCATCTTCTCTGAAGGCATCTCCTTGATGCTGGTCATTTTCACATAGACATTTCATATTCACTTTAATTTTGTATTTCATATTTGCTTAAATATTTCATAAACACCTTTCCTTTCCTCTGTTGCTCCTCCAGTCTTCTCTAATCTAATAAATAATCCATCCACTTGACTAAGCTGTAATCCTGGGAATAGCTCAAGCCATAATTATTTAATCTGAGTTTCTGCTAAGAGTTTATCTTATATGCTTTAAATCATATATCAATTAAAATTATGTTTAGAACAATTTCCAAGCATTGAATCACAACTGCATATTAAATACAGATTAAAGGACAGAGTCATACTTTTTAATGACCTTTGCCATTGACAGCTTTGAGCGCGCTCACTCTCTCTCTCTCTCTCTCTTTGGTCCAGATCTGCATCCACTAAAATAAATTAATACTGCATTTTTTACAGATCCTTTTGGTAGAAGCAGCAGGTTCACAAGCCTGTTCATGGGCTTACCCGTAAGTGCTTTACTAAAATAATTATCAATTAAAGGTGTTATACCGGGCTTCCCTGGTGGCACAGTGGTTGAGAGTCCTCCTGCCGCTGCAGGGGACGCGGGTTTGTGCCCCGGTCCGGGAAGATCCCACATGCCGCGGAGCGGCTGGGCCCGTGAGCCGTGGCTGCTAATCATTTATTGAGCACTTTCTATGTAGCTGGCACTGAAACAAGTAACTTCACAAGGTCAGCATTAATGGTGTGGATGATGCAGCCTACCTGCTGGTTTGCTTGGCAGGCATCGCTAATTTTTAACTACAGTCTTTCAAAATGAATTCAGCTGAAGCCTTCTTTGCAGTCAGTCTCTACATAGGTCACTTTGATGCCAGGCACATTATATTTACAATATCAGTTTTAGCAGGGTCAAGATTTGTGAAGGGTCTGAGATTTTATCCTACTTGCAAGCTAATGGATTATCCTGTTACCTTTTCACGGATGCTAGCAAGAGACATGAGACTCCTGGGTCTGAGACAAAGGATGTATTACTGAAGGCACAGCAAGAAGCATGAGCATCAGGATATTTTATTTTGATTCCCTGAGACCCAGTCCTCGTAAGGAAGGAGGACAGATGATACCTGCCCTTGTAGTTGTGTTAGAACCCTAAGCCTAGGGAATGTAAAACTTTTATAATGGGAAGTAAGTCTGCTTGCCCTTTGCTCCAGAGAGAGAAATTATTTCTATTTTTCAAGGCTGTTGCTGCACAAAGATCTTTGAAAAGATAGACTTTAACAAAGAGTCATCTGTGTTTTTGCTTGTAAGACATGTAAGACTTGTAAGACATGTAAGACATGTTTTTGCTTGTAGAAATACAGAAGACCCAAGGAGAATTGTCTCCCAGTAAACAGAATATTTTTTGTATCAAAGGATACACTCAGGACTTCATTCTCTTCAAGCTATTCTATATCACACATTCTTTTCCAGAAAGCAGGAAGATAATTAAAATTATTTGTATTTTAATAGGTGAATCAAGGCACTCTGTATACAGCTAGGAACCAATCTAAGGAACCGGTTTAAGATGAAGCGATCAAAGTTAATAACTAGCTTTCAGTTGGCACACAGGTACTGTATCTGGATTGGGGCCAAGTACCTTTTTAGTATTACATTAAGAAAATTAGCATGAAGGCCATTTTAACAGTTTCACTTATTCTTTTTGAGCAGTCTTGCTATTAAATGTAGATCTCAGTCTTAGTCTCTTTAAAAATTTATCAAATTAGTATCTTTTTTTCTTTGC
Source organism: Lipotes vexillifer (assembly GCF_000442215.2). Classification (NCBI taxonomy): domain Eukaryota; kingdom Metazoa; phylum Chordata; class Mammalia; order Artiodactyla; family Lipotidae; genus Lipotes; species Lipotes vexillifer. The sequence continues at coordinate 2,765,685 of NW_006793498.1, read as the reverse complement.
TTATTAGACATTTCCTAATATACACAAAAGTAGGGAGAAGATTATAATGAACTATATGTATACATCACCCAATTTAATCAATTTGTCAGCTCATGGCCAAGCTTGTTTTCTCTTTCTGTCTCCCTTTATTATTTTAAAGGAATCTCCGATATCACATCATTTTATGTGGGTTTTATGTCTTAAAAGAAGATATTTTTGTTATTTTCCCTTCTTTGCTCATTACATTCTGATAAGTTTATCCTAGTGTCTGTGCATATTTGGAAAGCTGTCTGCACAACTGTATATTTGAATCTTGTTTGGAGGCTTGATATATAGGTATATTGTACTGCATTTCTGTCATATTTTTATTCTTTAATAGAATTCCTTTTACTCATAAGGATGGGAGTCCCAATATGATCATATTTGGGCACTGAAGGAAGAGGATCTGAAGCTTGAATTTTTCCTTTTGATACAAAAGACAAATCCTTGTTTTGGATAATTTCTTTATAACCCAGCGAAGATGTTGGTATGCTTTTCTCTCATGAGATACAAAGCCATGAAATTCCTTTAGACCTGCTAGGTTGACCTGTAACTCTGAAAATTCCTATAACCTTCCTTAGTTAATTAGTTCATCCAAGCCATGACTCGGTCTTCTTGTTTCCATCTGAGCCTTTTCCACTTTATCTACAGCTTTAGAAATGAGTTGCCGGAAGATGAAATCAGAGCTCAGGCTTTGAAATAGAGCTGGCCCCGTATTCCGTAGAGACCTAGGTCTGTATGTTGAGATAAAAGGAGATTCTAGTAGAGCTTCTGACTTGGTACAACTGTTTACATTAAGCTCTCAGAAGTGCAAAGTAAGGCTCCTTTCAACTTTAGAGCATTCTCCTGGGAGACAGTGACTTGTCTGTTATAGTTTAGGTGCTAACTCTTAACATACATAGAATTATCTTAAATTTGTGGTTCAGATACTGTTATCCTATAGCCCCATAATAGATAGGCCAACTTAACTGTGTATAGGGTGGGGGCAGGAGATGGTGATGCAAAAAGGGAGCAATCTTCCCTTAAGGATAAAGTTGTTGATTGTATCCATCACGGTAAACTAAATAAATCGACAGTGTAGAATAAATGTCTCACAGATTGGAATTGCTAAATAAGAGGAAAGAACCAAGCAAGCTGGGCAGGTGAAAAATGAGTGTTTGGCAAGGGGCTGGAAGTTCAGGATTCAAGTCTGGAGTAGTGACAGTTTAATGGCATCTGTCTTGGGGAATCAAATAAATTTTAGGGAGGGAAGAAAATCATTGCCACTGCAACCTTGGACAGAGGCACTGGCGTGTAGCCATCAGAGGATCAAAAACAAAATGAAAGAACATTGGTGAACTTGCTTTGTTTAGTGTTTTGGGTTTTTTTGTTTTTTATTCCTGTTGCTGTTTGGTTGGTTTTCTAAGCAGTTCCTTTTGGACACTGCACATTTTTTCTTGTGAAGCATACCAGCAACCTTTATGGTGCTCTCTGGTCACTGAGGAAATTTTTTTCCTAGGTTTTCAACGTATTTTCACATGCGCTACTGTAGAATTTTTAGGAAGAAAATTCAAGATTATTCCACAAGTACAATATGGTGGCACTTAAGAATATAACTTAATTTTCTCTTTTCATATCATTTTAGGTAAGAGTTTTAAGAAAATGACTATACTTGTCCATGCTGATGTCTTTGGTAACGTGTTATCTATGGAATACCTGTTGTGAATGTATCATGTGTTAATTATAGTTAACTTTTTTTCTTAGTTCTCTACCACCTAAAATGTTCTGGAGACAAACATTTTTCATAAAAATCAATAATGAACATTTTACAGTTTTGCATGTGACAATTTTATCTTTTATTCCCCTTCACAGGAAAACACAAGAAGATCTTTAAATAGAATATTGAAAGATTCCTTTGTGGAGAGCACCAGCCGTGCTTCTCCAGTATCTTCTAATAATACTAAGTAGGGAGGAACAGTGCACTGAATCACAGTCTTGCAGTGTTATACAATCGCTTAAGGTCAGTTACATAAGGAAATAGGCAAATAAGGCAAAAGCAAACTTGTGCATTTGTGAAAAAACCCAAGGTTCATGGAACAGAAATGGCAACTGGTTAAGCGTTGGCAGCATTCAGGATCTTATTCATCACTCATCAGCTTTTCAGGTTGCTTGTTGCAATGAGCTTTTTTTTTTTTAGGTTATTTATACCTTATGATTGCAGAGGGAATGTGAGGGGAAATTTCCAGTAATTAAACACAATCTTACTGATTTCTTAAGATCTTTATCTTAAGGCCTTTACTAGGTCTCAAGATCTTCAAATAACTGACCTAAAAGGACTGGGAGTGGAAAGCTTCGGATGTGAAAGGGTCAGCTTTGATAATCTTCTCTCCAATTTGCAGCTCACTATCGGGTGACACAAGGACCTATAGTATCAGGAAGTCCAGGAGCCCCTATCAATGCAGGTGCATTGTTCACAGTCCTTCGTTTGCCAGGGAAAAATCCTCCATTAGTTGTGTTCCAAAAAAATGCTTGGCCTCAAAGAGAACTCGAGGGAATTTGCAGGAATGGGTGATATATAGGTTTGGCACCATCTTGTTTCTCTACATGATTCCCCTTCCGGCACAACTGGTGCTGTTTTTTGACATCTTAAAGTCACTCCACTGCTGCAAAATAACTTCAAATGCTTCAAAAGCAACTCACTGTCCTCCTAATGGCCCCCGAACACCTTCAGTTTAGTCTGATTTCAGGTAGGTTTTAATAGGAAAGCAAACTGATTAATTCACCACTATTCAACTCAGCCAATATTTATTGTTCTTTGTCCTTGGGGCTGTCCTAGGTTCTGGGGATATAACAATGAACAAAATACAGCCTCTGCCATCAAGGTGGACACAATTTAAGGATGTCAGGGCCCCACGTGAAAGGAATATCACAGCCGCAGGAGCCAGGTACCACCATAAAGGAGGAGGATGCCAGGGACCATGCCAGGAGCTTTACAATATGTTACCTTATTTAATCCTCACTGTGTCCCTGGGAGAGAGGGTTAAACACCTCCACATTTTTGGATTAGGAAACACCCGTATGAAGATTTTGTAAAATAATATATCTTAATGGCACAGCAGAGAAAGGAATGAAAGAGTGGCATTTGACGTTAACCTAGAATTAGGATGAGAAGTTTGAGCATGGCTGAGACAGAGGAAGAGTTCAGCCCTAAAAGATGTAAGTGGATTACCTCCCTCCTTAAAAAATGCTCAGAAATGCGAAGTCAAGCAGAGAATGAGACTCACCATGTGGAAAGAGGTCTTCACATCAAGCAACGCTGACTCAGTTGCCCTTAAGACTTGTTGTTCCTGCAGTACATTTCTTCTCATCATTACTACCGAGTGTGGCCAGAGAGTGGCCATGGACCATTCACTTGGCTTCTCTTAGCGCAGGGAAATAACTTGCAAAACTTTACTGAACGTCAGTGGAGGATGAATACAATGCAGGGAGGTTAAGAGCATGGTAGATGACCAAGTGCTGATTTTTCAATCCTACTCTAGATTCTTCATTGCCTGGGCTCCCCTGTCTTGACCAGTGCCCCTATCTTCCAGTTTCTGTGGGAAAGTAGGAGCCTAATTTCAATACGCAACAGTTAGCAAGCACATATGGTCTAATTACATAGACTAAGCTCCCTCTCATGGCTTCTTTTCCACTAGTTTACCCCATCTCTTCAAAATCACCCACCTGTTGTTTCAGGGGAGTTGAATTCAATCTCTTTTGTGGTAATAGTCTTGAATAAAGTCGTCTTTGCCTGTTTAATGCTGTCCAGTGCAAGTTTTCTCTGACAGCACACACACACAAGGCAACCTGAAATTCCAGGTCAAACAAGCATCACATGAACCTTACAAGCAACGCATACTCCATTTGGGAAATTAAGATGCAGTGTGACTGGGCTCTTGGTGGAGTGTCAGAATGAGGCTCCTTTGCGCAGTCTTTGCAGGGTGGCACTGAAATTGTGAGCTTTGGAACCGTGGAGGAATATTATGTACTTCAGAAACTACACTGCTAGTTTCTGAGATAAATAATATTTACTCAGTCATTAGAGTGAAAATGCTATTTATGCCTTTCAATTTTGCAGTTGCCTGTAAACAAAGCAAGGAATAAAAGTCTGGTTACAGAATAAAATATAAATGTTTTCAACCTTGATAATGTGAAGTGCAGAGGTGGGAAAAGGGAAGGAGAGAGGCAGCGAAGGATGAGGGTTGGGGTGTGAATACAGCTGATGTAAAAAATGAAGGTAAAAATATTTTATTAAAAACTAAAACAGAGATCTAATAGTGTTGGGCTATATTGGGGAATGCGAAGAGGATAAAGAATTTTAAGCATTTTAAATAATTACAGTTATAAGAGTGATAATTTTTAAAGTTGATAAATCAACAGATAATATATAAGTACGACATTTAAAATACAAGTATGGTATTTGAAAATGAAGAACTAAAACCAGAAATTAAATTATTGCCTCTGAAAAGGAGTTTGTGGTGGGGGCGGGCAACGAGTAGTGTGACGGGATGGGAGGCTTTGTTGTATTATAAACATTTTTGTGTTACTTAATCTTTTTAGCCATACCACTTATTATTTTGATAAACAAAACATTATATTTGAATATTCCTTCTTCGGATTTTCTCTTTGACTGCCTTGTGCTGGTTCTTTTCCTTCTTGAAACTCCTGCCCCAGGGCAGCCTCCAAATCTCCCAGAATCCTGTTCCCCTTTGAGCTCAGTCCTCTGAGTCCTAACATCTCTCTCCTATTCTTAGTCAGTGAGTTTAGTCTTTTCTTTCTTTCTTTTTTTTTTTTTTCCTCTGATTTATTTTTCCTCTCAGAGGAGCTCAATGCAATATTGAGGTTCAGCATAATTTTCAGGGGGAGTCTGAGGTTTGTGCAACTGGTGAATGTCCCGAGAAGGCCCAGGAGATTTTTCTTTTTAACATCTTTATTGGAGTATAATTGCTTTACAGTGTTGTGTTAGTTTCTGCTGTATAACAAAGTGCATCAGCTATACGTAGACATATATCCCCACATCCCCTACCTCTTGCATCTCCCTCCCACCCTCCCTATCCCACCCCTCTAGGTGGTCACAAAGCACCAAGCAGATCTCCCTGTGCTATGCAGCTGCTTCCCATTAGCTATCTATTTTATATTTGGTAGTGTATGTACGTCCATGCCACTCTCTCACTTCGTCTCAGCTTACCCTTCCCCCTGTTGGACTGTTCGTAGGAATGTAAATTGATACAGCCACTATGGAGAACAGTATGGAGGTTCCTTAAAAAACTAAAAATAGAACTACCATATGACCCAACAATCCCACTACTGGGCACGTACCCTGAGAAAACCGTAATTAAAAAAGAGTCATGTATCACAGTGTTCATTGCAGCACTATTTACAATAACCAGGACATGGAAGCAACCTAAGTGTCCACTGACAGATAAATGGATAAAGAAGATGTGGCACATATATACAATGGAATATTACTCAGCCATAAAAAGAAATGAAATTGAGTTATTTGTAATGAGGTGGATGGACCTAGAGTCTGTCATACAGAGTGAAGTAAGTCAGAAAGAGAAAAACAAATTCTGTATGCTAACACATATGCATGGAATCTAAAAAAAAAAAAGTTCTGATGAACCTAGGGGCAGGGCAGGAATAAAGACGCAGATGTAGTCCTTTCTTTTCCCCACGACTGCCTCCCATTCAGCAAACAAAGGACCCAACAGATACCAGAATCCACCCTTCTTAGAGGGCGGCAGGGTATTATCAATAACAAAATGCAACAAAACATGCCAGAACTAAAATTTCTTGTCACGATTTTTTCGTCATAACTTGAAAACTTCATTCTCCTGATAATCTTTGGCGTATTTGTCGAAGGCTAATTGGCTGCCCCTTTCATCTCAGTTATCTCTTCTCCTGAAATCTTCCTTGTTTTAAGCTACGTTGTCTCCAGGTTTTCAACTCTTTGTCATATGCTTCTTTAAACTCTGTCATACTCTGGAAACTTCTCAATCCTTTTTGTTCTCCTTTGGACAAGTGTCTGTTAATCTCCTGTTTAATGGTTGGCTCCCAGGATGCAACAGAATACTCTCACTATTACCCAGGACTAGATGGGAGAGGACAGGCCAACCCCTTTCTTGGATTCAGATATGCGGGGGTGGGTTGACTGTAAAATTAAATGCCAATTTTTATGTGGCTAAAGTGGTTATACTTTTCCACTAATTCCAGTTGTTTGGTATGGATGCTTATTGGGGAGTGAGTCTTGTGTGCTTACTATTCCTTCATTCCTATTAAATATTAATTTGGGGGGCAAATGTATATTTGCTGATACAAGGGATAATCTTGAGAAGCAACAGGAGGTATAATTTTATAAAATACCACTTTTTAACCTCTTCCCTGTGTTAGTTTATTGCCTAATAATAATTATATCTTTACTTCTGAACTCCAGTTTACTGTAATAAACAATTCTGAAGGGTCTGTTCCGTTTAAGGGCTTATCACTTGGCTGGAAATTGGGAAGTTGGCAGGTACTAAGGACCAGATGAGACGGGTGCTAAGGCATCATGGATTGAGGGAAAGTGGGATTCACTCTGAGCAAGTAAAGGGTGACTGGGGGATGATGCTTGATTGTTGATCTCCAGTTAGTGACTTGGCACTATTTAGAAGGAGGGCAAAAAAATGAGAAGAGATAAGTATGTCAAAGGTGGGTGGTCTAAAAACCTGAGTGATCTTGTTACCGAGTCCAGGCTCGGTTTGCTCGCCTCACGACAGGCCAGTGAATCAGCGATGAGGTGTTCAGGCAAGGAACACGACTTTATTCCGACAGCTGGCAGACCGAGAAGATGGTAGACTAGTGTCTCTGAAAAGACATCTTATCAGGGTCTGATTGCCAGTTTCTTTTATAGAATCAGAGAGGGAGAGACGGTGAGGAAGTAAAGTAAAAGGGCCATCAGTCTTGCAGAACATCTCCTGGAATGACCAGCCTCGCTGAGGGGATGTGTTAGTTCCTTTTCTCTTGCAGGCATACACAGGTGGACAGGGTTCCCTGAAGCAGGACATTATGTATGATCATAATTACAAAAGCAACAAAAAGCAAAGGTTAAAATGAAAGAAGCAGACCGTACATGGAGTCTGATTTAGCTCTTCCCTGTTACAATCTGTTGAGAAAAAGAAAATATTGAATTAAGGTAAGTCAAAAATGGAATGAATTTCTGAAAAAAAAGAAAAATTGGGTTCATTAAAAACCACGGAAGTAGAATCTGTACCGAAGACTCTATAGGTAACATTACTGCAAAGCTGTCCTGCATCCATGTCCAGCATGCAGTGTCATTTGTAGCACGTGATAGTGAGTAGTCCTTGTTCAAGTGAATTAATGAACGGATAAAATGAAAGACTTTAACTCCATGGCTTCCATAACCCCTTCCAACTATGACATCCTATAAATCTAAAATCTCCAAGCCCTCATTCTCATTCTTTCAGCTTTGGAGCTCTCTGCGAGTCTATGCAATCCCTTCCAGGTGAGCCACATACATGGCAGCTGACACAAAGAAGCCACCTGCAAAAGATAAATCCTGCCCAATTCCTGTCTTATCCTCCGCTTTTCCCTCACTGCTTTTTGCTTTCAGCCATTTTGATCTTAGGTCTCCAGTGCTGTAGTTGCAGTCACTGTTTTTATCCTGGATGGTGTCAACTATTCCTCTGAACTCTTATTTTGTCCTGACTTGGCTATCCATGGGGTCTCAGCTTTGTGCTTTTCCTGGTGTAGGGGTCTCCCAGAGATGTGGGGAATCCTACCTTTGCTTCCATCTGTCGTGATGAGGAGGAATGGGCCACATTTCTTTGACGTGAATCCTCTTTTACTATCACATTCTCTCTTCCTTTCCAGCTTTGCAAAGAGTTGCTGTTGTTGCTGTCTTCACTTCCTTCCCTCCCATTCACTCCTGCACCCACTGCAGCCCCTATTTTGTCTTCATCCCTACACTTCACTTTTCTTACCGAGATGGCCAGTGAGCCATCACGCTGTTGCTGTCTTCAAAGGGGATGCCTGAATCCTTAACTTACTTGACTATGCCCAGAGTAAAACATCCCCTCCTTCTATCTCTTTGAGGGCTCTTCTCTTTCTTAGGATCCATTTCCTTCATTTGTTCCTGGGATTCTCTTTGGGATCTCTTCCCTCCTAGCTCTGCAAACTGAAACTGGAAGACCATTTTCTTCCATTTCCAAGACCACTGTCAACTATCACCCATCTCCTCAAACCTCTCCCTTGAGTTTTAGACCTGAATATCTTCCCACATGCTAGTCAGCAACCGTACTCCATTGTCAGATCACATATTATGAAAGGAATCATATTTTCTAAAAACTGTAACATTAAATCAGTATCATCTGCTTTAATCAGAATATATATTTGCTGGAATTGTTTATATTTCTGACTGTTAAAAATCTTAGTTATGATCTTAGAATATTAAAATAAAAATTATTGAACCATTTATGAAAATAATATTAGCTAACACTTATTAGGCACCTACTATGTTCCATGAACTGGCTTTTCAAAAAAATTATTTATTTAAAAAAATTTTATTGGAGTATAGTTGATTTACAGTGTTGTGCTAGTTTCAGGTGTACAGCACAGTGATTCAGTTATATGTATACACATACTCTTTTTCAAATTCTTTTCCCATATAGGTTATTACGAATATTGAGTAGAGTTCCCAGTGCTACACAGTAGGTCCTTGTTGGTTATCCATCAGTATTCTATATACAGTAGTGTGTGTATGTTAATCCCAAGCTCCTAATTTTTCCCCCCTCCATACCACATTTCCCCTTTGGTAACCATAAGTTTATTTTCAAAATCGTGAGTCTGTTTCTGTTTTGCAAATAAGTTCATTTATATCATTTTTTTGAAAATTAGATTCCACATATTAGTGATATCATATGATATTTGTCTTTGTCTTACTTAGGATGATCTCTAGGTCCATCCATGTTGCTGCAAGTGGCATTATTTAGTTCTTTTATATGGCTAATATTCCATTGTATATATGTACCACATCTTCTTTATTCATTCCTCTGTCAATGGACATTTAGGTTGCTTTCATTTTCTTGGCTCTTGTAAATAGTTCTTCTGTATGAACATGGGGGTGCACGTATCTTTTTGAATTATGGTTTTCTCTGGATACGTGCCCAGGGGTGGGATTGCTGGATCATATGGTAGTTTTATTTTTAGTTTTTTAAGGAACCGCCATACTGTTCTCCATAGTGGTTATACCAACTTACATTCCCACCAACAGTGTAGGAGGGTGCCAAGAACTGTTTTAAGTCCTCCAGATGTAAACAGTCATTACCTCCTTCAAATCACTCTGTAAGGTAGCACTATGATTATTTGCATTTTACTGATGAGGAATCTGAAGTACAGAGAATCCCGGCACCTTTTACGAGTCACACAAGAAGAAAGCAGAACACAACTTGAATCCATGCCCCAATGTCAGTGCCCAAGTTCTTGGTCATCTGGTTGTACTTTGTTTCAAGAAAAACTGAGAAACTGTGGGAAATTGTTAATGAAACATTAAAAGACCTTATAAAAGAGATCAAATAGATGATTAGATGAAATGACTCTCTTTGAAGATGAAGGTAGAAAAGAACTCTGGAACTAGATTGAAAATATGAGGAAAATCCAATACAAAGTAGAAAACCTCAATGCTATGCTCAACATGAAAGATCCTAACGTAGAAATACGGGTCACAATTAAATCAATGCTGTCAATATGTTGCTTTTTCAGGAGACTGCTGATAATGTTTATAATGAAATGTATAAAATATATACAAAATTAAAAGGCATTAATAAAATTTATTAGCCAATAAGATCTTCTAGAAAGGTACAGTTTTTTTGGTACAGTGAGATTTGTTTTTTCATTAGTCACTGGAGAATTTTTTTCTTCTATTATGAATTCTCCTCTTGCCCCCATGAATACATTGGCAAAGCCTGGAAACCTCGACAAAATCAATAGTAAACTATAAAAAGAAGAAACTATAAATACTGGCGGTTTGAGGAAAAAGCTTGACATGGATTAAGGAGACCCAGGGTCTGCTAAGGTGAACAATCCTCTGGTCTGCCCATGACTGGGATTCATGTCCTGGGAAACACTTTAGTCCCAGGCTAACCAGCATGGTGGTCCCAGCTAGATCCACTTTCATGAATTATAAACTTCGCAACTTCAGGCAAATCCCTGAGGCTTTCTAATCCCACTCTGCTCATCTACAAAGTGAGTCATCCCACCACGTAATGTGGCTGCTTGGGCAGACCCGCTGCTGGGTCCAAGCAGGGTGTGCCATTGGGGAACATGGATTGTGAGGGGACCCTGGGTGTGGTGCTCCAGCTGTGTCTCTGACTTCTCCGTAACGCATAAAATCCACGTATAATTGTGTTTTACTCTCCTCTGTAGCTACCATTGGAGTCTGACGTATGGTTTGCAATCAGCAAATCCATGTTGGATAAACAAATAGGTCGGGGACAGGTGGTCACAGTGCACGTCCCTCTCTGTTCCTCTTCCGTCACAACCACCCCTCAACGGCATCTTTCTGTGTCACTCTCCATCCCATAAAAATTCTTAGTTCACCATATCCATGCCAAATGGGAGATCAGAGAGAGGCTCTTGGGAGACAAAAATATTGTAACAAGTCTTGGGTCCATGGGTAGGATGTGGGGTGGGGGGCAGGGCATCCCAGCCTTTCCATGGGGTCTATTTATACTAGCTCTGCTGCTGCTTCCAAGGATGAAATATAATTAAAGTATATAGTGTTCTTTTAAATTTTATTATTATTAACATCTTTATTGGAGTATAATTGCTTTAGAATTTTGTGTTAGTTTATGCTGTATAACAAAGTGAATCAGCTATACATATACATATATTCCCATATCCCCTCCCTCTTGCATTTCCCTTCTATCCTCTCTATCCTACCCCTCTACGTGGTCACAAAGCACCGAGCTGATCTCCCTGTGCTATGCGGCTGCTTCCCACTAGCTACCTATTTTATATTTGGTAGTGTATATATGTCAGTACCACTCTCTCACTATGTCCCAGCTTACCTTTCCCCTTCCCTGTGTCCTCAAGTCCATTCTCTATGTCTGCATCTTTATTCATGTCCTGCTCCTAGGTTCTTCAGTACAATTTTTTTTTGATTCCATATATATGTGTTAGCATACGGTATTTGTTTTTCTCTTTCTGACTTACTTCACTCTGTATGACAGACTAGGTCCATCCACCTCACTAAAAACAACTCAGTTTAGTTCTTCTTATGGGTGAGTAACATTCCATTGTATATATGTGCCACATCTTCTTTATACATTAATCTGTCGATGGACACTTAGGCTCCTTCCATGTCCTGGCTATTGTAAATAGAGCTGCAGTGAACATTGTGGTACATGACTCTTTTTGAATTATGGTTTTCTCAGGGTATATGCTTAGTGGGATGGCTGGGTCATATGGTAGTTTTATTTTTAGTTTTTTAAGGAACCTCCATACTGTTCTCCATAGTGGCTGTATCAATTTACATTCCCACCAGCAGTGCAAGAGGGTTCCCTTTTCTCCACACCCTCCTCAGCATTTATTGTTTGTAGATTTTTTGATGATGGCCACTCTGACTGGTGTGAGGTGATACCTCACTGTAGTTTTGATTTGCCTTTCTCTAATGATTAGTGATGTTGAGCATCCTTTCATGTGTTTGTTGGGAATCTGTATATCCTCTTCGGAGAAATGTCTATTTAGGTCTTCTGCCAATTTGGGGATTGGGTTATTTGTTTCTTTGATATCGAGCTGCATGTAAATTTTGGAGATTGATCCTTTGTCAGTTGCTTCATTTGCAAATAGTTTCTCCCATTCTGAGGGTTGTCTTTTCGTCTTGTATATGTTTTCCTTTGCTGTGCAGAAGCTTTTAAGTTTCATTAGGTCCTATTTGTTTATTTTTGTTTATATTTCCATTTCTCTAGGAAGTGGGTCAAAAAGGATCTTGCTGTGATTTATATTATAGAGTGTTCTGCCTATGTTTTCCTCTAAGAGTTTTATAGTGTCTGGCCTTACACTTAGGTCTTTAATCCATTTTGAGTTTATTTTTGTGTATGGTGTTAGGGAGTGTTCTAATTTCGTTCTTTTACATGTACCTGTCCAGTTTTCCCAGCACCACTTACTGATGGGGCTGTCTTTTCTCCACTGTATATTCTTGCCTCCTTTATCAAAAGTAAGCTGACTATATGTGCGTGAGTTTATCTCTGGGCTTTCTATCCTGTTCCATTGATCTATATTTCTGTTTTTGTTCCAGTACCATACTGTCTTGATTACTGTAGCTTTGAAGTATGGTCTGAAGTCAGGGAGCCTGCTTCCTCCAGCTCCATTTTTCTTTCTCAAGATTGCTTTGGATATTCGGGGTCTTTTGTGTCTCCATAAAAATTTTAAGATTTTTTGTTCTAATTCTGTGAAAAATGCCAGTGGTAGTTTGATAGGGATTGCATTGAATCTGTAGACTGCTTTGGGTAGTATGGTCATTTTCAAAATGTTGATTCTTCCAATCCAAGAACATGGTATGTCTCTCCATCTGTTTGTATCATCTGCAATTTCTATCATCAGTGTCTTCTAGTTTTGTGCATAGAGGTCTTTTGCCTCCTTAGGTAGGTTTATTCCTAGGTATTTTATTCTTTTTGTTGCATTGGTAAATGGTAATGTTTCCTTAATTTCCCTTTCAGATTTTTCATCATTAGTGTATAGGAATGCAAGAGATTTCTGTGCATTAATTTTGTATCCTGCTACTTTACCAAATTCATTGATTAGCTCTACTAGTTTTCTGGTAGCATCTTTAGGATTCTCTGTGTATAGTATCATGTCATCTGCAAACAGTGACAGCTTTACTTCTTTTCTGATTTGGATTCCTTTTATATCTTTTTCTTCTCTCATTGCTGCGGCTAAAACTTCCAAAACTATGTTGAATAATAGTGGTGAGAGTGGGCACCCTTGTCTTGTTCCTTATCTTCGTGGGAATGGCTTCAGTTTTTCACCGTTGAGTATGATGTTGGCTGTGGGTTGGTCATATATGGCCTTTATTATGTTGAGGTGAGTTCCCTCTATGCCTACTTTCTGGAGGGTTTTTATCATAAATGGGTGTTGAATTTTGTTGAAATGTTTTTCTGCATCTATTGAGGTGATCATATGCTTTTCTCCTTCAGTTTGTTAATATGGTGTATCACATTGATTTATTTGTGTATATTGGAGAGTCCTTGCATTCCTGGGATAAACCCCACTTGATCATGGTGTATGATCCCTTTCATGTGCTGTTGCATTCTGTTTGCTAGCATTTTCTTGAGGATTTTTGCATCTATGTTCATCAGTGATATTGGCCTATAGTTTTCTATTTTTGTGACATCTTTGTCTGGTTTTGGTATCTGGGTGATGGTGGCCTCGTAGAATACATTTGGGAGTGTTCCTCTCTCTTCTATATTTTGGAAGAGTTTTAGAAGGATCAGTGTTAGTTAGCTCTTCTTGAAATGTTTGATAGTATTTGCCTTTGAAGCCATGTGGTCCTGGGCTTTTGTTTCATGGAAGAATTTTAATCACAGTTTCTATTTCAGTGCTTGTGATTGGCCTGTTCATATTTTCTATTTCTTCCTGGTTCATTCTTGGAAGGTTGTGCTTTTCTAAGAATTTGTTCATTTCTTCCAGATTGTCTATTTTGTGGGCATAGAGTTGCTTGTAGTAATCTCTCATGATCCTTTGTATTTCTGCAGTGTCAGTTGTTACTTCTCTGTTTTCATTTCTAATTCTATTGATTTGAGTCTTCCCCTTTTTTTCCTGTTGAGTCTGGCTAATGGTTTATCGGGCTTCCCTGGTGGCTCAGTGGTTGAGAGTCTGCCTGCCGATCCAGGGTACACGGGTTCGTGCCCTGGTCTGGAAAGATCCCACATGCCTGGGGAGCGGCTAGGCCCGTGAGCCATGGCCGCTGAGCCTGTGCGTCTGGAGCTGGTGCTCTGCAACGGGAGAGGCCACAACAGTGAGAGGCCCGCGTACTGCCAAATAAAAAAAAAAAAAAAGGTTTATCAATTTTGTTTATCTTCTCAAAAAACCAGCTTTTAGTTTTAGTGATCTTTGCTATTGTTTCCTTCATTTCTTTTTCATTTATTTCTGATCTTTATGATTTCTTTCCTTCTGCTAACTTTGGGGTTTTTTGTTGTTGTTTTTCCTCTTTCTCTAATTGCTTTAGGTGTAAGGTTAGGTTGTTTGTTTGAGATTTTTCTTGTTTCTTGATGTAGGATTGTACTGCTATAAACTTCCCTCTTAGAACTCATTTTGCTGCATCCCATAGGTTTGGGGTCATCGTGTATTCATTGTCATTTGTTTCTAGGTATTTTTTGATTTCCTCTTTGATTTCTTCCATGATCTCTTGGTTATCAAGTAGTGTATTGTTTAGCTTCCATGTGTTTTTATTTTTTACAGATTTTTTTCCTGTAATTGAAATCTAGTCTCATAGTGTTGCTGTCGCAAAGGATACTTGATACAATTTCAATTTTCTTAACTTTACCAAGGCTGGATTTGTGACCCAAGATATGATCTATCCTGGAGAATGTTCCATGAGCACTTGAGAAGAAAGTGTATTCTTTTGTTGTTGGATGGAATGTCCTATAAATATCAATTAATTCCATCTTGTTTAATGTATTACGTAAAGCTTGTGTTTCCTTATTTATTTTCATTTTGGGTGATCTGTCCATTGGTGAAAGTGGGGTGTTGAAGTCCCTTACTATGGTTGTGTTAGTTTCCCCTTTTATGACTGTTAGCATTTGCCTTATGTATTGAGGTGCTCCTGTGTTGAGTGCATAAATATTTTACAATTGTTATATCTTCTTCTTGGATTGAACCCTTGATCATTATGTAGTTTCCTTCTTTGTCTCTTGTAATAGTCTTTATTTTAAAGTCTGTTTTTCTGGCATGAGAATTGCTACTCCAGCTTTCTTTTGATTTCCATTTGCATGGAATATCTTTTTCCATCCCCTCATTTTCAGTCTGTATGTGTCCCTAGGTCTGAAGTGGGTCTCTTGTAGACACCATATGTACAGGTCTTGTTTTTGTAGCCATTTAGCCAGTCTGTATATTTTGGTTGGAGCATTTAATCCATTTATATTTAAGGTAATTATTGATATGTATGTTCCTATTACCATTTTCTGAATTGTTTTGGGTTTGTTATTGTAGGTCTTTTTCTTCTCTTGTGTTTCCTGCCTAGAGAAGTTCTTTTAGCGTTTGTTGGAAAGCTGGCTTGGTGGTGCTGAATTCTCTTAGCTTTTGCTTGTCTGTAAAGCTTTTGATTTCTCTGTCGAATCCGAATGAGATCCTTGTTGGGTAGAGTAACCTTGGTTGTAGGTTTTTCCCTTTCATCAATTTAAATTTGTCCTGCCAGTCCCTTCTGGCTTGCAGAGTTTCTACTGAAAGATCAGCTGTTAACCTGATTCCCTTGTATGTTATTTATTGCTTTTCCCTTGCTGCTTTTAATATTTTTTCTTTGTATTTCTTTTTTGATAGTTTGATTAATATGTGTCTTGGCGTGTTTCTCCTTGGATTTATCCTGTATGGGACTCTCTGCACTTCCTGGATTTGAGTGACTATTTCCTTTCCCATATTAGAGAAATTTTCATCTGTAATCTCTTGAAATATTCTCTCAGTCCCTTTCCTTTTCTCTTCTTCTTCTGGGATCCCTATAATTCGAATTTTGGTGTGTTTATTGTGGTCCCAGAGGTCTCTGATACTGTCCTCAATTCTTTTCATTCTTTTTTCTTTATTCTTCTCTGTGGTAGTTATTGCCACTATTTTATCTTCCAGGTCAGTTTTCTGTCCTGCCTCAGTTATTCTGGTATTGATCCCTTCTAGAGAATTTTTAATTTCATTTATTGTGTTGTTCATCACTGTTTGTTTGCTCTTTAGTTCTTCCAGGTCCTTGTTAAACGTTTCTTGTATTTTCTCCATTCTATTTCCAAGATTTTGCATCATTTTTACTATCATTACTCTGAATTCTTTTTCAGGTAGACTGACTACTTCATTGTCCTTTGTTTGGTCTGGAGGGTTTTACTTTGCTCCTTCATCTGCTGTGTATTTCTCTGTCTTCTCATTTTGCTTAACTCACCGTGTTTGGGGTCTCCTTTTCGCAGGCTGCAGTTTTGTAATTCCCGTTGTTTTTGGTGTCTGCCCGCAGTGGGTAAGATTGGTCAGTGGGTTGTGTAGGCTTCCTGGTGGAGGGGACTGGTGCTTGTGTTCTGGTGGATGAAGCTGGATCTTGTCTTTCTGGTGGGCAGGACAGCATCTGATGTGTGTTCTGGGGTGTCTGTGAACTTATTATGATTTTAGGCAGCCTCTCTGCTAATGGGTGGGGTTGTGTTCCTGTCTTGCTAGTTGTTTGGCATGGGGTGTCAAGCACTGGAGCTTGCTGGTCGTTGAGTGGAGTTGGGTCTTAGTGTTGTGACGGTGATCTCTGGGAGAGCTCTCACCAATTGATATTATGTGGGGCCAGGCGGTCTCTGGTGGACCAGTGTCCTGAACTCAGCTCTCCCACCTCAGAGACTCAGGCCTCATGCCAGGCTGGAGCACCAAGATCCTGTCAGCCACATGGCTGGAGGATGGGCAATCAGAAAGGAATCAGGTTTCTGGCCCTTGGTTGGTGGCCAACTCGGGAATGGGGCTCCACAGCTCCACCTCAGCGGTTGGTGTAGCCACCCCATGAGCTTCGGGGTGTTGGTTCTGGAAGGAGAGACTGTAGTTTTTAGAGACTTTGAAAACTTTTGGATGATATGACTTTGTAGAGATGAGGGTGTCAATGTAAATATTTACCATTTTCCTGCCTCTCTGTCCTTTTTTGTAAAACTGAGTATTCCTAGTCAGTAAGAAAGGAGGTGGCAGGGGGGGGCTGATGGATTGATTTCAGAAACAAAGAAATGGCTTATTTAAAGTGACTATTAAAGTTAGGATTTCAATAATGCGTTTTAAAATTACAGGGTTGAAGCTAGGCACTAACATGTAAAGAGAACGATAGCAGTAATTTTACACACGTCATGTGAATGAACTGAAGGAATCAGTGGAGCACAGATGCTCTGTGACCTGAATGTAGGGCTTGTATTCATATTTGCAAACCTGGGTATAATATAAATGTCTCTACTGAGGCAGTGTAACTATGCATTTATTTATCCTGTTGGTAGAATAACCATATTTAAAATTTTAAAGGCCTATATAAATGTATGAGAATTTTGATCAAAGAAACTTTGCTTATACACCATGAATCTTTGTGCCTACTTCCTAGCTTAATGCTCTTTTTCTTTGGCAGTAGAAGCATTACGTATGGAAATATCACTATTTCACTTTGTAAATATCCACTGTCAATAAGAATAGTTTTAAAAGGATTTACTCTTACCGTGGAGGAGAGAGTTTATATCACATACTGGAAAATTACATTAAGGAACCACAGGCCATACAGTTTAGACTCTGGAAAACAGATGTCCGGTACAGGTATATTTGGTTGGAAGTAGCAGAGTTAACTTAGGCAAAAGAAAGCATTCATTGTAAGGATCCCAAGGTATCTCTTGGAATTCAGGGACATCCAAGCTGCCAGATTTCAGGGAAGTCTACCTCCGAAATCTGCTCAGTTATCTTAGAAAAGGATGCTGCTAGTCCCAAGAGAGCAGGTGAGAGTGTAGGTGATTCAGTGTGGAGCCACCAAAGTCACTAGGAAAACATTAACTCTGATGAACAAATAAACCACGAACACAAGACTCCTGGGTTTGAGTCCATTCTGATTCTTTCTGCATGAAGACCATCTGAAAAAAAAATCCATTGTTTTTTTGAAAAAAAAAAAAAAAAAAAAATAAAAAAAAAAAAA
>NW_006793498.1:2709266-2747627 GCF_000442215.2 Lipotes vexillifer | reverse complement strand
TTTTACAGTACGCGGGCCTCTCACTGTTGCGGCCTCTCCTGTTGCGGAGCAACAGGCTCCGGACGCGCCGGCTCAGCGGCCATGGCCCCGGGCCCCAGCCGCTCCGTGGCATGTGGGATCTTCCCGGACTGGGGCATAAACCCGTGTCCCCTGCATCGGCAGGCGGACTTTCAACCACTGTGCCACCAGGGAAGCCCTCACATACTTTTTCATTTCCCCAAACAAACTTATTTATTTTTCCTCTGAAGAACATTTTGCTTAAAATAAAATTTTATTACCTATGCATGGCATCCTATAACAAGGACTATCAAGTCATGAAGTTCAATTATTATTATTATTTTTTAGCGTTGTGGCCTATTGTAGTAGGAGCATATTCACACATTTTAATGAAAACAGCTCACCCTCAGGGTTTCTCATATCTACATGGCCTCCAATAAAATGAGAAATTGTAGTTAAGTAGGGATTTCTGATTGTAGAGGCAAAATAGTTAACTCCAAATTCTAAACAGAAAAAATAAAGTGAATTTTTAGGCTAAATGATTTGATTGCCTTGTCTCTATTGATCTGGTTTGCTTCTTGCAGACATAACCTCTGCTGTTTGCTGCGAAAGGGCTGCTTCCCTGGTTCTCCAGGCTTGCATATTCAGATTGAAAAATTACATACCTCCCTAGGCACTCCTTTTTAGAGTTCTGTATTTTTAAAACTGTTTCTTTAGAACTTCCTGAAAAAGAGCTCTAATTTGTGATTTACCTGATGAATCAGGAGAATTTGTGAATTTCCACTTGTCCATTCAACAATTTTTTTGACAGCTTACTAGGTCCTAGGCACAGTTCTAAGTACTTGGAATATATCAGTGATAAAATAAACAAAAATAGTTCCCCTAAAGGAGCTTACATTCTAGTGGGGGAAGACAAACAAATAATAAACATAATAAATCCTAAGTTACATGTTATATTACAAGGTGATAAGTGCTATGGGAAGAAAAATGGAGCAAGGTAAAGAGGATTGGGAGTGTTTTGGGTGGAGGACAGGGTTTAGGTTTCAATTTAAAGCAGGGTGGTTTGTGTGGAGCTCACTGAGCAAGTGACTTTTGGAGCAAAGACTTGAAGTTGCACAGTTAGCTCTCTTGATGGAAGAGAGCTTGCAGGTGCCGAGGACAGCCAGTGCCAGGGCCTCAAGGGGGGCATCCTGGTGTGTGCATGGGCAGGAAGGAGGCCAGTGTGGCTGGAGGGGAGAGAGGCAGAGTGGAGGTCAGAGAAAGGAGGGGGACTAAAATCAGGTCCTCTGGGCCATGTAGAACGTCATGAGTTGAACTGTGTCCTCCAAATTCGTATATTGAAGTCCTAACTCCAGTACCTGAGAATGTGACCTTGTTTGGAAATAGGACCATTGCAAGTATAAAAATTTAAGATGAGGTCATACTGGGGTTAGAGTGGGCCCCTAACCCAATATGACTGGTGTCATATGGAGGGGAAATTTGGAGACAGAGACACACAGGGAGAGCACCATTTGAAGATGGAGGTACAGACTGGGTTGATGCTTCTATAGGTCAAGAGACGCCAAAGATTACTGCAAACCACCAGAAGCTAGGGGAGACAGAAAGATTCTCCCTTACACCCTCAGAAGGAGCCAGCCCTGTTGACACCTTGATCCTGGACTTCCAGCCTCCAGAACTCCAAGGCATTGAATTTCTGTGTTTAAGCCACCCAGTTGGGGTGACAGTTCATTACTACAGCCCTAGAAAACTAATACATAAGACATTGGAAGGCCTTTGGCTTTTACTCTGAGTGAGAGGAGAGGCATTGCAGTGTTTTGAGCAAAGGCAGGGCATGGTCTGACTTACATTTTAAAAGGATTCTTCTGGGTACCCTGTTGGGGAAGAGACGGTGGAAGAAGCAAAGTGGAATACTGAAGTCCTATATGTAGGCCAGAGATGATGGTGGCTCAGACCAGGGTGGTGGCAGTGGATGGTGAAAAGCGGTTGATTCTGCATCTATTTTGGAAGCACAGTTAATAGATTAGATGTGTGGTATGTGAGAAAGAAGTCATGAAGAATGACTGCAAGGTTTTGGACTTAAAATACTGGAAGTTTAAGTTTCCATTCCCTGAGAAGAGGAAGGATGTGATTGGGGTAGGTTTTTGTTTGCTTTTGGTGGGAAGAGGTCAGAGTTTTAGTTTGGGACATGAGATTTGTAATAGATATTAGCCAAGTGAACATGTTAGCAAGTAGTAGCACAAAATGTATTCATATCTCTCTAATGCTCCTGAAAAACGCTAATGGAGATAAAATTCATTAAAATGTAGGAAAGTCAAACGTGGAGACGTAATGCTGACTAATTGAACCACAGCTATTTAGGGGATTAAATGGACACCATACCAATAAGGAATTACATACACAGTAGATACACACGAGGAGGCTGCAACTCTGCAAGTTAGGCTTTAATTAGACATTTTACCAAAAAACACTTCTGTTCTCAATACCTATCTGCTTCTTTACAGAACATGCACGTGTTATGCTGTATGTATATTGAAACGGGTTGAAGAAATCTAGTGAGAGAAGTTAGTCATAAGAAGATAACTGTCATGCTGTTTCTTTACCATGATAGGGAACGTTGCCTAGGGTGGTACCTTTCTATCTTTCTGTGTATTTTGTATCGTAGGCTGGCTTACGTCTCTGTTCAGCTACAGTTAATTAGGCTGACTATTTTTATTTAATGCTCCTTCTCTCCTGCAAAATCAATATCCATGACCATTAGACTCCAAGTTATTTTCCCGAGACATTTTAGAGTCCATTAGCATGCAAATGAAAAGACGTGATCCCAGGCCGGATATTTTAAGAATTAAGGGGCTTTTTAAAACAATTTTTTATTTTAATATTTTAGACACAGTAATGTTCAAGACAAGCTCTAAGTGTTAGCAGAACTTCTACTGGGTATTTTGAGAGCTGTTTCCTTATGGGTGATGGCAGGGAAAGCAGCAGTTGGGAGGTAAATGGGGAGCTGGTGGTCCTAGGAGCCTTTAAAGTGGCAGGCAGCCAGCTGGGGCGGAGGCTGCAGGGTGTGGGCGTGGGGAAGCTGTGAGGAGGAGGAGGCTGAGATACTAGAGAATGTTCTAGAAGGCAGAAGAAGCAAGCAAGAAACTGGGAAACAAGGGCTGAGGGAATGCTTTTGCATAGTTAGTGCCCACGTTGCTGAAAGCGGGGTTCGGCTGCTCACAACTCAAAAGCCCATACTCGGGAGGCAAGGTTGGTGGAGAGGAAAGTTTGCTTTATTTTGGAGGCTGGCAACTGGGGGAGAGGAGGGCAGACTCGTGTCTAAAAGCCAGCTCTCCCCCTTCCCACCGACTCCGTAGGTAAAAGCTTTTATAGACAGAGGGAGGGGGCTGCATGTAGAAACAGCCCAGTCAGCTCTGACAGTCACCTTGATATTGGTCATGCGGTGGTCTGACCAGCGCCATCTTGATTGTTTTAAGTACAGTCAGTCTTTAGTTCCAGGGTCGGTTTGTTTCCATTTCTTTGGCCAGTTTTCAGAATCGTGGCAGCTTATGTCATGGCTACAGTCTGGTCATCATATAGTTAATTTCTTCCACCTGGTGGGAGTTTCAGTATCTACAAGACAGCTCACAGGATACGGCTCAGAGTATTATCTGTAGCTCTTGAGGAGGAACTAAAGGTCCTTTACTTTGTTTCATGACGACACTATTACTATTTGGTCTTGTTGGACTGCTTTCCTTTGTTTCCGCATTTTCTCACTTCTCTGATTAAACTTATTCTTTGGCTACTTTTTCTACAGACAAAAGGCAGGTGGAGGACACGGCGGGGCAAGGACCACAGGGTCCTGCTCTGTTTCAGACGTCCACTTTAGTGTGGTTGAGATTCAGTTTGATTCGTTGGCCTACAGATGATATGAGGAAGATTATTTCGTGATTAAGATGCATAAGGGAAACGTTGTTTAAGCACCACTTGGCTGCTACGCAGTGTTCCAGGGGTTAGGAGCTGATATCCTTGGGGACATCATTTAGCCCACTTCGGTGAGTTTGTGAATTTGATTCTCAGAGGGGTATCTGTGTGCAGTGGGCTGACCAATCACACCTCTGAGTTGGAGATAAACAGTGGTGGGTTCCCTGGGCACCAAAGACCACTTTGCTGGGAAGTGCGGGTGACAGCCTGGTGACGTTTCTTCCTCCTGAGCTCACGTACCTCTCTACTTCACTGCATGTCCCCAGATTTCCTCCTTTTTGAATTTCTATAGGAGGCGCCTTCCTTGCAGAACAAATAGTGAGCTAGAACGTAACTAGCAATCAAAGGGAAGCAGAATGTAACGTGACAGCAAGAAATAGTCGAGGACAGACCACAGAGGTAGCTGTGGGCCTTATCATGGAAGACAGGAGAGCGTAGATCAAATACATTTTAGAACCAAAACGAAAAATATGAATCAGACCTTACTGAAGACTGTGTCGGTTGCTTTTCCTTGATAAGAAGTGTTATGAGAGCTGACACCTACTGAGTGCTACTGTCAGGCATTGTCCTAAGCATTTAAAACCATTCATTTATCTGATCCTTACAAAACTCCTCTAAATTAGATAATATTTTAGTTTTATGTATGGGGAAACGGAGGCACAGAGGAGTTAATTAACTCACCCAAGATCACTCAGCCTGAAAGTAGGACTTGTGATAAGAACTGAGGGAATGTATTCTCAGAACTGATGCCCTTGACCTTAGTTCCACCATTTATCATCTAGTTTTTGTTCCTGTGTACCTTTGTTTGCTCTTTCTTTCCTGCTAAATTGCACCTCTTTAAGGCCAAGAGTCATGTGGACCAGGTGCCAGCATCCGTGCACAGTGATGCACGGATGTACGTTTATGCACAGTGATGTACGTTTTGTGCCATCTGCTTGGCTGATTGATGTTCTCTGGGGTTTTATTTGTCACAAGGCTGCTGTGAGGATGCAACCTGAGTATCACTAAAGAGAAATCTGGGGCTAATAAGGGAAAGCTTTGCAAACAACAATATCAACTATCCTGCAGCGAGTAGCAACCTTTGTAGCATTTGTGGTATATTTTGTCAGCTCTGGTGTATGGCTTCAGGATTGATAAAGGAGGTCCTTTGGTGGAAGATGTGGCTTCATATATGGGTCGCATTTCACATCTGACTTTCAGAACATGAACGAATGTTGACAGTCATAGCTAGAAACAAATAATAGTGATGCTTTCATCTAAACTTCATCTCCATTTAAGTATTTTCTTGAATAAAATTTTCAAAGAATTTAAATGTATAGAAGCAAAATTCTTCTGAGGTGTATCTGGGTAGAGGGGTTTAGAGGATGCTAACACGAAAGAGAGATGCAAAAAATTAAGATGAGTGGATAGTTTGGGCAAATAGTTACATTTTATTTCCCTGAAAGGTCCAGTTGAGCTGCAGCCACAGTGAGATGATTCGCAAGGATATGGAAGTAATTAAAACGAGTGCCAATAAGCAAATCACCCAGATGATCGTGGTTCCACAGTTGAAGTTGTAGCAAATGTGAGAAAAATTTTGGTGATTTCTGTATTTTAAGAACCCAGGACATTCTGATCATGAAAACCTCATCTTGATAGCTGTAGGGACTATATTCTCACAGCAATATCATATGTAATTTTGAATCCCATGGGAGGAATAATAGCACCGTTATAAGCAAAGGGAAAAATAGGATCTTGGTGAGGATGAATGCTGTATTCCATTCCACCTGGTTAACCAAGGACAGTAGTAGGTCTAGGCAGTTAGACTCCAGCCAACGTCCCAGGTGCTCTGTGCTTGGAAGGGCCATCAGATGGTGGCTGTACCTATCAGAAAGATTTCTTTCCTCCTTTTCCCTCAGGGTGGTTTCTGAGACACATCCAAAGGAGCCCTAGTTCCTGAATAGAGATTGAAACCCACCAGCCCCCAGGCTGATTCTAAACTCCTTCCCCAGCATCAAGCATCCCCATGATCTGTGTGTCCTGTCTCCCACTCACTCTCTCCTACTTGAAAGTTGTTCTACTTTTTTTTTCTAATTAAACTCTATTCAGGCATCATTTGCCCTTTTTTCACAATTTTCTCCTTTTATGAGAATGTAGTTTGAAGCAAGGTTATATGCAGGCAACTTTCAAACCAACAACCTCACTAAAGATGATCAAGGAATCGACTTTAAAATCATGGAGAAGTTTTTGACTTGATTCCTACCTTGGAGACTTGTAACTTTACCAAGCTTTTCTATTATTAATCCCCAACACTTCTGAAACTGATTTTAGACTTGGTAACTATGTTGTATACATGTAACTTTGCTTTAAACTACATACCCACATAAGGAGAAAGTCACGAGGAAAGGGTGAGAGGTGCCTGAATATAGTTGAATTAAGGAAAAAAGTGGAACAAATTTTGGATCATGAAAAGTGGGAGAGAATGACTAGGTGAAAGGACATACAGCTTATGAAGATACTTGAATGCTGTATGATGGCATTTAGAATTTAGACTTGTTAACTATTCTGCTGGTCCAGGCTTGTCTTCTCTTCATTGTTAATAGTATTAATTGAATATATGACTAATACTGGCTTTTTTACCCTTTGAAATGAGGACATATAGATTAGCGAATCCTATTTTTTTTAATATATTACATTCAACAATGAATAAATCAGCCTGTGGCTACTTACTAATTTAGATAAACATTGAAAGTAAGTCCACAGCAGCAGTACAAGCAGTGTGTCAGATTTGGTTCAGCTGGCACACAGGTACGCTGGTGAGTGCATCATATTCATACACCGAGTCATCCCACACCGCCTACCTGCACGGCTCCCATCCTTGTGGCCAACTTTGCATCTTTCCCAGCTCCTGCCTTGGACTAGCTCCTAATTCTGATGGCCCGTTGGTTGTGCCTGCCTCCGTCGTCTTGGCTTCTGGACAGCTAGATTGTCACGTGGGCCATAGATGACCCTTTCATTTGGCAAGCCCTGTACTTCTGCTTCTTCCCAATGGGCATCTCAGATAGCTGCTGGCGGATTCAGCTCAGTTTCAGTGTTCTGATAAAACTTACACTTAGGGCTTCCCTGGTGGCGCAGTGGTTGGGAGTCCGCCTGCCGATGCAGGGGACGCGGGTTCGTGTCCCGGTCCGGGAAGATCCCACATGCCGTGGAGCGGCTGGGCCCGTGAGCCATGGCCGCTGAGCCTGTGCATCCGGAGCCTGTGCTCCGCAACGGGAGAGGCCACAACAGTGAGAGGCCCGTGGACCTACACTTAGCCAAAGATCACTGAAAAGTGGAATATGGGCAGACAGGGAGGATTCGTGTGTAGGGGGCCAAAACCAACTTTCAGGACTTCGAGATAAGGACATAATAACCACTCCAGATCAAGTGTGGGTATGTGTGTTTGTTCAAAATATCAGGAATCAGGCCAAAGCTAAAATATTAGGAGCTCCATAAAACACACAAAGCTTGGGCTCCTGGCCGACTTACCACCTTAAGAATATATGAACCTTGGAGGATCTTTCTCACCTTCCTATATGCTAAGTGCTGCCTTTTCTTCCTGGCATACTTTCCCTGGCTGACACTGCACATCTGCTTTTTCCCTGTTTATGAATTCCACTCACTCAGCTTCCCAGTAGGGCAGAGGGATAGCCACAAGATTAACTAACAGTGGCCCATGGGGAGCAGCTGTGGAGGTTCTGTGGCTGTTTAACCGGTGTCTGGAGCCATCTTTCAGTTTAAATTCCAATAGGGGCATCAGGCATCACCTCTTGGGGAAGTGTTAAAACTAACTTTTAGTATTTTACGTTTTCAAATTGGCATCCATCAAAGCTTTATGACATGCCCCACAGGAGTTGGTAAGAGCTGGCCTGTGCGATGTGTGCTATGGAGTGGCCTTTCCTTTCTGCAGTCATCACTGCTATGCAAGCAATTACCAGAAATTAGGGGTTAGGTTGTTGCTGGAGGTGAGAGAAATGTTGGCCTCCTCTGTATGTCTATGTGCTGATAACAGAGGCACAAGGACAAAGGAAAACCACTGTCCAAAAATACCCATCCTGAAAACACTTAGGGCTGATTTCTTTTGCGTTAGGCATATTTCTCCATTAAAATACAAGTGAAACTTGAATTACAATACATTCAGTATAAAATCATTCATTAGGTCCTTTCCTCGAGTACAAAGGATGGAAAGAACCACTCTTTTTTTTTTTTTAACATCTTTATTGGAGTATAATTGCTTTACAGTGGTGTGTTAGTTTCTGCTTTACAACAAAATGAATCAGCCATATATATACATATGTTCCCATATCTCTTCCCTCTTGCATCTCCCTCCCTCCCACTCTCCCCATCCCACCCCTCCAGGCGGTCACAAAGCACTGAGCCGGTATCCCTGTGCTACGCGGCTGATTCCCACTAGCTATCTACCTCATGTTTGGTAGTGTATATGTGTCCATGCCTCTCTCTTGCTTTGTCACAGCTCACCCTTCCCCCTCACCATATCCTCAAGTCCATTCTCTAGTAGGTCTGGGTCTTTATTCCTGTCTTACCCCTAGGCTCTTCATGACATTTTTTTTTCTTAAATTCCATATATATGTGTTAGCATTCAGTATTTGTCTCTCTCTTTCTGACGTACTTCACTCTGTGTGACAGACTCTAGGTCCATCCACCTCATTACAAATAGTTCAATTTCATTTCTTTTTATGGCTGAGTAATATTCCATTGTATACATGTGCCACATCTTCTTTATCTATTCATCCGGTGATGGACACTTAGGTGGTTTCCATCTCCGGGCTATTGTAAATAGAGCTGCAATGAACATTTTAGTACATGACTCCTTTTGAATTATGGTTTTCTCAGGGTATATGCCCAGTAGTGGGATTGCTGGGTCATATGGTAGTACTATTTGTAGTTTTTTAAGGAACCTCCATACTGTTCTCCACAGTGGCTGTATCAATTTACATTCCCACCAACAGTGCAAGAGGGTTCCCTTTTTCCACACCCTCTCCAGCATTTATTGTTTGTAGATTTTTTGATGATGGCCATTCTGACCCGTGTGAGATGATATCTCATTGTAGTTTTGATTTGCATTTCTCTAATGATTAATGATGTTGAAAATCCTTTCATGTGTTTGTTGGCATTCCATATATCTTCTTTAGAGAAATGTCTATTTAGGTCTTCTGCCCATTTTTGGACTGGGTTGTTTGTTTTTTTGTCATTAAGCTGCATGGGCTGCTTATAAATTTTGGAGATCAATCCTTTGTCAGTTGCTAATTTGTAGGTCAAATTCTATGAATGGATTACATTTTAGCACACTTTACCAATTATAAAACTTCTTACGTCTTGGACCCTGGATGAGAAGCTAACACAATCGTTTGTATAACAGGTTACAGCCACACTCCCCCCTTCTCTTACTGAATTAATGATGCCAGTTTACAAAACATATACAACTTTAATGGACAGAAAGCACTAATATAGAGAGGGAAACGTCCTGGAAATGCTGAAAATATCTTGTAAAAAACAAAAAAAAGTGGCATTTTATACCAAAACTATTCAGTGACAGAAATTAGAATGAGGATATAGCTGAGAAAATGACCCCAAAAAAGTGATGAACAGAGAAAATCGTGAAAAGAATGGATATATTAGATATTTATGAGTCCCTTAAATGGAGATTACAGCTCATAGATAGGTAAAAAAGTAGAACAGACTATCCTATCCCAACACCCTGAGGGAGTTTGTAATTGAGTGTTCACAGAAGCAAAAGAATGGGAGCGGTTCTCATAGTAAAGCAGAGAATGCTGAAACATTTGCCCAGAATCTGTGATTTGGGAGTTTGGGCTCTACCTTAAGAAATCAGGAGGCTCAAGAGGGAGGGGACGTGGGGATATATGTATACATTATAACTGATTCACTTTGTTTTACAGCAGAAACTAACACAACATTGTAAAGCAATTATACTCCAACAAAGATAAAAAAAAATTCTTACATACATTGCCTTATTGGCTTCTCAGCACAATTATTTATGACAAATGGGCAGGATTTATTATTTATATTTTACAGGTGATTTACCCCTGTGTTAGGAAAGCTCAGTTCAGCCTACCTCCTGGGTAGAGAAAAACCCAGTTCTTCCCTACTGTATCTTTCTTATGTCTCTTCTTTACCTTCACAAGAAAACACCTGACTCTGACACTTCTGGTCATCAAATGTGTTTTTCTCACACCAACTGTTTTTCTGCAATACCAGCTGGGTGTCCTACAATTTAATTCAATTTTAACACTATCTACCTGGAGATAGTGTCAGATCTCCCAGAAGACTGCTCCCACCCTACTTCAGATGCCAATTGCAAGTAGTAGGTCTCCAGATTACTAAAAACTTCTGTCCAACTTACCTACAAATTGGAGGTTCCCATGACCTGCTCCTCTGGTTTGATCAGTTTGCTATAACGGCTAACAGAACTCAGGGAAACGCTTACCTTTACCAGTTTATTAAAGGATATGATGAAAGATATAGATGGAGATGCACATGGCAAGGTCTGGGAGGGTCCAGATCACAGGAGCTTCCATCCCTGTGGAGCTGGGGTGCGTCACTCTCCTAGTCTGAATGTGTTCACCAGTCTGGAAGTTGCTTGGGATATTATGGAGAATTTCTCACATAAGCATGATCAGTTATTAACTCCATTTCTAGTTCCCCCTCCCTTCTCTGGAGTATCAGGGATGGGGCTGAAAATTCCAAGCTTCTAATCATGGCTTGGTCTTTCTGATAACCAGCCCCCCATCATCCAGGAGCCCCTCCAGGGTCACTCAGCAGAACAAAGGATGCTCCTATAACTTTGGAAATTACAAGGGTTTTGGGAGTTCTGTGCCAGGAACCGGGAACAGAGACCAATATACATTTTCTATTATCTCACAATCCTAAACCACAGAGTGAGGACAAGGGAGAGACAAGATTCAACTCTAGGTCTTCTGACCCCAGAGCTTTCGTTTTCTCTCTTTAGCTTATATGAAAATTTGAGTTGGGGTAAGAAAGGAGAGGTCCAGAGCAAAGAAAAGTGTGTGGGGTGCTCATGGAGGCAGGGCCAGGGCCATGGGAAAGAGGTCTGCAGGTCACTGGGAGCTGATTAGAGGGCAATGGGCCTAGCGGGAAGGAAGATGAAAGGGCATAGAGCGTGAAATCACTTGTGTGTCCAGAAGTGGTGAACCAAATGTCCAGGGAGATCCCTTCTTGTGCATAACACCTAAAGATTCTTAATAAGATATATATATATATATATATTTACATATATGGCTTAATAGACAAAACTGGACATTACAAGGTAAACAAAGAATGTTGCCCCCCACCATTCCAGTTCTATAAGGATTAAGTTGCAACCCACTGCAGTTGCCCACCGACAGTGCAGCTGGAAGGGAATTCTGGAAGGAGAAAAGTAAGATGGAGCTTTCTGTGTTTTGGATATAGATAATTAAGATGCATATCTAAGGGAGAATGTCAATGACCCCAGATTCTTGCATCTTCCCAGACATAGAAAATGGGCCTCTCACTGTTGTGGCCTCTCCTGTTGCGGAGCACAGGCTCCGGACACGCAGGCTCAGCGGCCATGGCTCACGGGCCCAGCCGCTCCGCGGCATGTGAGATCTACTTGGACCGGGGCACGAACCCGTGTCCCCTGCATCGGCAGGCGGACTCTCAACCACTGCGCCACCAGGGAAACCCCTTGATAAGATATTTTTAAAACATGCCTTTAAGTGCATGAAGGTATTGTATATACATAAGGGGAGGGGCTGAGTGGGGAGTGGGGGTGGGAGGCCAGAAATGAAGGGGAAATATTAATCCAGAGAAGTAAGTAGTACTGACACCAGCATGTTTCCTGGGGAAAATTGCTGATCCCTAATAGCTGGGATGCTGGGTCTGAAAGGGTGAGTGTCCTGGAGACAGTTAATCATGCCTGGGATCTGAACAGATGCAAAGTTAGATTAGATACCTGCATACAAGGCAGAGGCCACCAAAGGATGACGTTTCATGGGTGAATAAGAAAAATAAAAGCTTTGCGGAGGCAGTAGGAAAAAAAATTTCCCTTGATTCCTGATGTAAATCGATTTTCACGTGAGTTTTGAAGCTAAAGGTCACAGTATCTGTGGTCAGAAACCAAAGCTCAGGATTAACAATGATTCCCGATTGATAGGCTTCAGGTGCTTGACAGAAGCAAATTAAAAGCTTTTCCAAAGAAACATCCTTTCAAACTGGGCAGATTGCAAACAGCTCCTGCCAACTGAGCTCCAAGAAATAGGCTCACAATTAAGTCTCTAACAAGTGAGGAGATAAGCTGCCATTACTAAGAACGGAAATGTACTACAAAATAAGCAATAGAATAAAACAGAATAAGACCAGCACAGGTGGTTGATATTGGAATTTTTAGACAGAAAGTAAAAATACATATGCTTTATATCATTAAAGAAATGAGGTATTGAAAGCATGTGGAAAAACCAGAAGATTATCAAAAGTGATGAAAAATATTAAAAAAAGAACTAAGAACTTCACATAAAAATGTTACAGTAATTGAAACTAGAAACTTAAGGTATGTGACAAAGCTGGAAAGGAATTTGTGAAATAAGTTATATGAACCCATGGGGATGTATGTTAAAAAGAAAATATTGGCTGAAAAAGTAAGTTATTAAAGAATATGTAGAGAATGAGAACATTCATATCAGTATATTAATATGGATTTATATGGACTCATAACTTATTTTGTGAATTCCTATTCAGCTTTGTCACATATCTTAAGTTTATATGTAAATAAACTCATATAGATGTATATAGAGAGAGAGGTAACAGTGACTAGGAAAAGAATAGTCAACACAAAATTTATGGCTATGAGGTTACATCTTGAATTTGGAAAGTATCAAATACTGGACTTTGAAGGTATTGGCTGTGTTCTATTCTAGGATCTCAGTGGGAGGTAAATAGGTCTATTAATTTTTATTGAGACATCATTTACATATAACATCATATTAGTTTAGGTGTATAACCTAATGATTCAATATTTGTACATAGTGCAGAATGATCACCACAGTGTCTAGTTATCATCCATCACCACACGTGATTACAATTTTTGTGTGTGATGAGAACTTTTAATATTTACTCTCCTAGCAACTTTTAAATATACAACCCAGAATTATTAACTGTAGTCACCATGCTCCCCCATTGTAGTCACCATTACATCCCCAAGACTCGTTTATTTTATAATTGCAAACTTGTGCCTTTTTAAAAAGAATTATTTTGTTTATTTGTTTTTGGCTGCTTTGGTTCTTTGTTGCTGTGCCCAGCTTTCTCTAGTTGCGGCGAGCGGGAGCTACTCTTCGGTGCGGTGCGCGGTTTCTCATCGCGGTGGCTTCTCGTTGCGGAGCATGGGCTCTAGGCCCACGGGCTTCAGTAGTTGTGGTACACGGGCTCAGTAGTTTCGGCTTGTGGGCTCTGGAGCACAGGATCAGTAGATGTGGTGCATGGGCTTGCTCTGCAGCATGTGGGACCTTCCTGGGCCAGGGCTTGAACCCGTGTCCCCTGCATTGGCCGGCAGATTCTTAACCACTGCACCACCAGGGAAGCCCCAAGTTTGTGCCTTTTTAACTACCTTCACCCATTTTGCCCACCCCCAACCTCTGCCCACCACTAATCTATTCTCTGTATCTATGAGTCAACTTTTTTTTTAAAGATTCCATATGTAAGTGAGATCATACAGTATTTATCTTTCTTTGTCTGACTTATTTCACCTAGCATAATGTCTTCACATTCCATGCATGTTGTCAAAAATGGCAGGATTTTCATCTTTTTTAGGGCTGAATAATAAGCCATTGTGTGTGTGTGTGTGTGTATGCCACATTTTTTTTTTTATCCATTCACCCATCAATAGATACTTAAGTGGTTTCCATGTCTTGGCTATTGTAAATAATGCTGCAGTGACCATGGTGGTGCAGGTATCTTTTCGAATTAGTATTTATCCAAAGAAAAAAAACACTCAGAAGTGAAATTCCTGGATCATATTGTAGTCCTGTTTTTAATCGTTTTTGAGAAACTGCCATACTGTTTTTGATAGTGGCTACACCAATTTACAATTCCGTCAACAATGCATGAGGGTTCCCCTTTTTCCTTGTCAAGACTTGTTATTTCTTTTCTTTTTGATAGTAGCCATTCTGTGGTTTTGATTTTCATTTCCCTGATGATTGGTGATGTTGAGCACCTTTTCATATACCTATTGGCCATCTGTGTGTCTTCTTTTGAAAAATGTTTACTCAGGTCTTCTGCCCATTTATTAATCATATTGTTTTGTTTTTTTCTTTTCTTTTTTTTTTTGCTATTGAGTTATATGAATTCTTTCTGTATTTTTGATATTAACCATTTTTTAGATACACAGTTTGCAAACGTTTTCTCCCATTTGGTAGGTTGCCTTTTCATTTTGCTGATGGTTTCCTTTGCTGTGCTGAAACTTTTTACTTTGATGTGGTCCCACTTGGTTTCTTTGCTTTCAGTGTTAAATCTGAAAAATCACCTCTAAGACTGATGTCAAGGAGCTTATCACCTGTGTTTCTAGGAGTTTTATGGTTTCAGGTCCTATGTACAAGTCTTTGATCCATTTTGAGTTAATTTTTTGTGTGTGGTGTGAGATAGGGGTCTGATTTCATTCTTTTGCCCAGTGTCATACTGTTTTGATTACTGTAGCTCATGATGTCTTCAGCTTTGTTCTTCTTTCTCAAGATAGCTTTCGCTAGCTATTTGGGGTCTTTGGTGGTTCCATACAAGGTTTAGGGTTGTTTGTTCTATTTCTGTGAAAAATGCCATTGGAATTTTTACTGGGATTGCATTGAGTCTGTAGATTGCTTTGGGTAGTATGGACATTTTAACATTATTACTTCTTCCATTCCATGAGCATGGAATATTTTTCCATTTACTTGTGTGTCTTTTTCAATTTCCTTCATCAATGCCTTACAGTTATAATTACAGTTCATTTCATTATTACTTAAACTATGCATATATCTAACAGTTCTTAAAATGTATGTTATATTTATCAATTAAGAACATACTTTATAAAAATGATCCCACCTCTGGTGAAAGGCTACAGGTGAGAGAAAACTAAGTGAAATTGAAGTTGAGTGGGTATTGATCAATGGCTACGATTCATTGCATGCTCCTATGGTGCGAGGCACATTCCTTATATATTTTCTAATCCTTGCAGCACCCTGCAAAGAAGTGTCATTGTAAAAGAAGGTGTTAATTATCAAAGGAAATTTATATTCACAGAGTTGATGTGCTTACCTAAAAGCACACAGTGTGAGATTCAAAACTAGGTTTATCTGGTTGCAAAGCCAGCTCCTTTTCTCCTGAGCCTGGCTGCATTCTGCACTGCTTTCTCTTGCTCAACTATGGTGGTAGAAGTCATAAAGTGTGGAAGTGACTGGGAGAGAAACAGGGGCTGTTCTCCCTACATTCCAGCAGCCAACTCCTGTAACCTGCCATGTTCTCTGTACGGTGGAAGCTCAGCTGGGGAGAGGCGAAACTTTCCATTATGCTGCAGAAGGTTCAAGGCTTGCTCCCTCAGTCACTCACATAGGAGAACTGGGTCTCCCCATGTGGCTCCATCAAAACCAGAGAGGATCCAAACACTCAGGGTTCCAACCACATGCAACACAAGGCATTGATCAGAGAGTAAATACAGCACGACTACATTTTCTGCAAAAATAAATGTTTTAAGCTTTCCTTTATATGGTCTCCTCCCCATAAAATCAGAGTGTGTTTGTGTGTAGGGGGAAAGCTTAGAGTGGGGAAAAATTAACAAAAGGAAATGTCAAGGAGATTTATAAAAATGGATAAGAGGAAAGAAAATATCATTATGGGGAGTCAAATAGATTCATTATTTTATCATACTGCCAGTTCAACCCTATTTTTTGTTTCTTTTCTTAAAATGATGAAAGATAAGGTGAACTTATCTTGGTAATAACAATAATATGAACTTATAACTACTACAGTTGATCTGGAGCCATCCTACTTTATAAAGGAGAAAACTGAGGCTAAGGACCTCACCAAGGTAGCATAGCTAGTGGGTATAGGTCAAATGGGGAGGGTGAGTGGGGAATGCAAAGTGGGAACCAGAACCCAGGATTCTACCATGGCACCCACTGCCTTGTCTACAGCTTGCTTCCACTAATGGGAAAAATGCCTGCACAAGTGAGCAGTCCAAGTGAGCACACTTGGACTTTGGTCCTGATCATTTTCCAGGAATGGAGGCCACAGCACTCATTCACCAACACAATCTGTCCCATGCTAGTCAACCAGCCCTGAATATAAAAAGAGCCTGGGCCAGGCCCCATGTTGGATTTCTCCATTGCCTTTGAGAGGTGAAGGGTTATAATGCTGAGAATACTGAGCCTATGTAATGAATTAATGTCTGTGGTCCATGAACAAACTGAATACAAATTTTCGAGACCCCAAGTGACTCTTCAGTGTGGCTAAAACAGAGTCTCAGGGAAGCCAGTGCAGAGCTGCACCCAGACTTCTTGGCATATCATAGTGCACTATCAACTTTTTAGCCACACATCACTGGTGAGCAGGGCTGTTTGTTTTGGGTTTTTTGGCTGATATACACAAGGTGAACATGCTCTCAAGACAGCCCTGCTGTGAATTACTTAATACTGCAAAATCTAATCACTGCTGACAGAGAATCCTAGGACAATGATTTTCTAATTTGGCCTTGTAGCAGAGGTTTTGTTAGCAATGTTGTAATACATTATGTAGAGAACAAAATGCTGTTTATTCAAGTTTTCAGCAAGAAATCCTTCTGTTTATACAGAATACTCATCAGAAATAAAATATCTTCTTACCCTACAACCGTCTCCTCTATGAAAAACGAACCTAACATTATGTATTGTCCCTAAACTAGACATTCGAAGACAAAACCAACACAACCAAAGTAGCAACTCTGCTACTTTAACTATCAACATGGCACATGTTGATAGTTAAAGTAGCAGAAAAGAATCAGAGTTCACAAATGCAGGTGAGCAAGAAGCACTGCCTTTGTTTATTTTCTTGAGAGTATGTACCTATTTCTCTCTGCTGGCGGAAAGTTCAAAATCATTATTCCTGGGCTCCTTGTGCCCGGGATGGATGGCACAGGGTGCCAAAGTTTTGCACGTCCAAAGCATTGGGGAAGCTCCACTAGCAAAGGCTTCAGTAGTGCATCCTGGGCCACCCACTGCCCTGGGCCACGCAAACACTACCTGACTGCAGCCACTCAGTTTCTATGCCCTGCTCCATCTTCAAGAACCTCTGGCAAGGCTGGGACCTGGGGGCAGACCATAATACCATGATTCTGTGGTTTCTGCCGCTGCCCCAGAGGGGAAGTTTCCTGAAGGTAGGACGTTCTTCTGGCTTCTTAGAGACCCAGAAATCTCTGTGTCTTTCCCAGACCCGAAGAACCTCTCCTCCCAGCCTTGCTGGGTGTCAAAGTCATGTTCTCTTTCTGCTTCCCTTCAGGAAAAAACAGTGAAATGAGCTGGGAAGGAAAATTAGAGGCAAAAAAAGCACAATTTAATAGTGCAATAAATCATCCTGCCATAGTAATATCATGTCTGTAAAATGGGATTTTCCCTCTCAGAGAATTTTTGAAAATTCCACAGAAGGAAGTCAAGGGTGAAATTGTTTTATATTCTATATGAAAAACAAAAGTGTGCGTGTATGAAATACATATGTACAGATAATACATATATATGCACAGATAAGTATATATATAAGATGAATACACACACACATATATACATACAAGATATATATACACGGATATATATAATATACATGCATATATTTACATATACACTTGTGTACATACACAAG
This sequence comes from Lipotes vexillifer, assembly GCF_000442215.2. Classification (NCBI taxonomy): domain Eukaryota; kingdom Metazoa; phylum Chordata; class Mammalia; order Artiodactyla; family Lipotidae; genus Lipotes; species Lipotes vexillifer. The sequence continues at coordinate 2,729,783 of NW_006793498.1, read as the reverse complement.
TATATAGAAGATATATGCATATATACACACAAGTTATATAGATGTGATATATATACACACACACGAGATGTGTATACATACACATGCACAAATTTGATTTATTTGTGTGTGTGTGTGTGTGTGTTTGTATCCCTTATAGAGGCACAAATCCCTACTAAATTAGGAGAATGTATTTTGTCTTTGTCTTTTCAGTACAATGCTGAGTTCTATCATTTGTAAAATAAAGCATAAATAATATTTGAGATATCATTCTCCTTTCCACCTCAGCTTTCTTTCACTCATTCCATTTTTCTTTTGTTTTGACCAGCCCTAAGTTTTTTAGGTATGTACAGATGCGTTTACTTTTAAATTCTTGTAAAAATTTGCCTTTGACGTAAACATGGGCCACAAACATTTGATGCTTCTCTCATCAGGGGGGCACTGCAGTAGGCTTGGTGGAGGCCTACGACTTGAGGGGCATGGTTCTAACTTGGGGAGCTGTCCATCAATGTGCTTAGATGGGGCAGACTCCTGTGAAGTCAGATGGAAAAGCAAGAACAAGTAATGACTGAGAAAAGGGAGAAATCCAGGCTAGGCATTGAAGGAAACAGGAAGTTTGAAAGACAGACTGGTTTGAGATGGGCAACTCTGATGGAGAAGCCAGAAGTAGAGTTGCATTTTGTGTACCGGGGAGATCGAAGATCCCAGAGAATATGTCTTTGGAAACCCAGGGGTCTGTCTTGAAGCCTTTGACAGAGTAACTAACGGTTGAGAATATTTTGTTAAAACCAGCCTTCCTCAGAGATACCCAAAAAGGCTGACAGCTGCTGGAGTCTTTGGCCATCAGAGAAGTAAAATTCTCCTTGGAGAGGGCAAGTTGCCCTTCGACCTGGAAGAAAACGCTAACTTAGTATCCAGCGACCTGAGCAAACCAATGCTTTTGGAAGAAGAGGTCGAAGGAGTTAAGGCAACGTAGATAAAGAGCCCTCGAGTCATAGCTGAAAGGAACTGCAGATTATCTGATCTGGTCCTCCGACTTTACAGATGAGGAAATGGGGCTCCAAAAGGGGACATGATGTATTCAAGACCACATGGTTCATTGACAGTGAGCCACTTTCAGAACACAGACGAAACTGCCTCTTCGGATCCTTTTGAAAAATGTGTTCGACAAGGTTTCCCTGGCTTTTGTCTTAGGATAATGAAGTCATTTCTTGCATTGGGGGGAAAAAAAGCTTACTGCTTATTCAAGGGACAGCACTTAAGGATTCAAGTTTTACTGGAGGTTTACCGTGCTGGAGAAGTAACAGTAAATAAAAGTGATCCATCATTGCCTAGATTATGTAAGTGACTCCCAGGGGAGAAAAAAAAATTAAAAGAGCAAGCAGGATTGTGCTCGATGCATGTCATACTCTCGAAACATTTCTGTTTTCTGGAATCTCTTATTGTTGTCACAAATATTTCTCTTGCTTTGGAGGAAAACTGAGACGTTTTTTCCTCAAGATTGATTCTCTGTCAGGGAGACTTCCTTAAAGCATATATTGAATTGCATTCCTGAATCCTCTAAGTTTTACTTTAAGTAGATTCCCATTGTAAAATCCAGTTTTATTGTGATTTTTAGTCTCCTCTGGAACCCTGATATTGTCACCTGGGGCACGAGTTTGATTGTAAATGACCAGACCCTACATAAACTTTTATATTCCCCTGTGGGTAGAAACATAACAACTAATTGGGGAATTGCCATCAAGAAGGAAAAATAAGTAGAGATAAGTAGTGGGATTTCAATATGAAAGTGAACCCCCTATTATATAATGTGCATTAAAATTCCCTGATACCTCATCTGTCAGTTTGGTAGATTACTATGCCCCCCAGTTGTCTGTGCCTCACGAGTGAATAAAAGCAAGTAGCCCTTTCCACTGGTGTAGCAGTTGCAATTTTCTGCATATTAAGAGACTGTTCTACCTCTGCAGAAACAAGAAAAAATTAACCCCCAAACCAAATGGATTGAAGCAATACTAACAAGTCTAGAGTTACTCTATTATAATTTCTAGAACTTAGAAATCCTAAGATCATCTTTGGGTTCCTCAAATCCAGATGGAGTTCATGAAGTTTTGGAGTACATTCTCCCAGCCAGTTCACAGAGTACAGCTTTGGAGAAATAAACGTTCTGAGAGGAAGAAACTACAAACTGGGGAGAGCCTAATAATTTAAATTCACATGGAAAACAGCTAGGAATCAATATTCCAAGGTCCCCGAACAAAGGGATCAGTAGTTCCCCCATTAGCTGTGTAACCATCAACAAGCCAGCAGCGCAATCTTTCTGTGCTTTATGCAGTTCACCAGTGAGATGGGATTAGCAAAAGAATTTGCTTCACAGGTTTATAGGGATTAGATGAGTTAGGACTGGTAAAGCACCTAGGACAAGGCCTGATATGCAAAAAAAAAATCAGTCAATGCTGGCTCTGTTCTGGGCAGACCACTACTCACCTTGTAACCTGTGGTGCCCTTCTGGTGGTCTCCCGAACAGCCAGGAAGCTCACTACCTCACAGGTGACCTCAGCAAGCCCCTTCCTTTCTCAGGGCTCCGTTTCATTCTCTCTAAATGAACTGGCTGAGAATATCACCATTTTCTCAAATGTCTCGTTGTGGTGAGATGAATCTAGTGGTTCTGACCCACATTTTTTATTTAAATGAATTGAAACAATAGAATAGACAGCGTCAGAAAACATCGTATATACTAAATCTTGTCTTGTGATGCTTTTGTTTACATATATGTTGGGAGGGGTACTAGACTGAAATGAAAAATTCGTTTTTTACTGGTTATGCTCAAAATTTGGAAGTCACTGGATTATATGATACCCCAAGTTTTGTTTGTTTGTTTGTTTGTTTTTTCTCTTGAGTGGTTTAATATACTGTTAAGAAGCAAAAGTCAGGGACAGCAAAGGGCCCTGGAGATGGAGCCCAGAGGCTCTGCCGGGCATGACCGTTCCTTGCTGAACTGATTTCTCTGAACCTCAGTCTTCTCCGTAAAATGTGAATGACAGCTTCTGTCTCTTTTAGTCCTGTTACAAGGAATAGATGAGCTAATGGATTGTAAACGAAGCACGTTATAAAATATACATTGTATCGTGATTTTGATCATTGGTTGATTCTGAGCATGGGAAAGTCTTTTGCCTTATCACCCCTCTTTCTGCCTAATCTGTTTCTTTCACTCCATGCCTTCCCTCATGTCAGTCCCTTTGCTTGAAACACCTGCCCCATTTGTACTCTCTTACTTTTCCTCTAAGACTTAGCTCAGGCCCTGTCTCCCACATAGCACCTTCTCTAAACTCCTTGATGGCATTTCTATGCCCCATACTGTCCCAAAAGTCTCTCTCTTTTTTTTACTTACCATATTTTAAAATAAAAATCTTTCACTGTATCTGACACCCTCACCAGTCTTCCCAACTTCTTAGTCACTGTTTAATTTCCAAACCTTAGCCCAGTATCTGCATGTACTGGGCACTCTGTAAATTATTTGCTAAGCTAAACTGAACTACCCCCTGTTCCTGCTTCTATTTCTTCCTGCTAATTCCCTCTTGTTTCTACATCCCTTTCCAACATAGCCGCTTATTTTTCCTAACTCTTATCCCATTTCTAGGTTGTACATGGCATAAATAATAGCTCATTGGGCAGCAACAATTACCTCTTGGCCTTCTTTATTGCAGCATCTTCAGGGGAGGCTATTATAAAAGTGTATTCAGAAAGGAGAACCAGTAACTGGAAGCGACATAATAGCCAGATCAGAGAGGTGATGGGGTCAGTTATTTACACCTTGTGACATTTAACTGGAAGACCATACATGAATGTAGAGCGGTAGGAGAAGTCAGGGTTTGAAAAGCTTGCAGCATGGAGGTGATTAGCAGAAGGACAGTCTGGTCCATCCCTTTGTACCTTTTCCTCACCTGCCCATAGCCCAGTGGAGGAAGAGGGTACGGGGCTCATCATGGCACCCCAATTATGCTCTTCCCTCTGCATGTAGAAAAAGGGAGACCCCGGCAGCCTGATGACGCTCAGTCATTACCCACCACCCTGACCTGAAAACTTCCGATTCCTAATCCAACATGTAAATAATTCACAAAGCAATTTCCAGGCGGCCATGGCAGTGCGACATAGAAATCAATACAGCCTGGGCACAAGGACAGAGGCTTTTGCAAACTCGGAGTCTGATCAGATGGTTGCATCACTCTTTGGCTGTTAAATGTTTCCTCCCTTGTCACTGCCAAGACGCTGAGTTGATTTATCAGGCACAAGAGGTAACAGTCAGCTTCTCATGGCTGTTTGCTGATTCTTGTGTGAGAACAGGTTAGAAAAACATCTGGTTTGTCTCCCTTGCATTTATCTGTTTATTCATGCATGGAGTTTTGTTCCAGGGGTAATTCAAGCATATAACACTCAGAGTTCTAATAAATTGAAAATTTCTTCTGCTGAGATTTCGACAAGTTATTTTCCTGGCGGGGTACAGTCAAGACTTTTCTGTCTTCCACAGAATATTTAAAGTGGCTTCCACTGTGTCAGATACACTGTAAACAGTTTTCCATGTCATACCTTCAAGGTAGGCTCAGTATGTTTTTCAAAGCTCCAGGCCATCCAATTTGCCATTTAGTGTATATTACCAATTACAATGGTCTGTCTGCCAACTCTCTAAAAGCTGTAATAATAATAATAATGATACCACGTGGTGCCTTTCCTCTTGAAGGAATCTTCCCTTGTCTTACAGATGGCATAAGCTAAAAGAAAATGCCCTGCTGTCATTCATCTGAAGTCATAGCTAGACCCTTTCACATGCCAGGTTGCAAAGCATTGTCATGTGCGTATCTCATTTAACACTCATAACATAACGATAAGCCCTTGTGAGAGTAGTATTATCTCCAGTTTACAGAAGAATGAACATCGTCTTAAAGATCATCGGTATATCCAAGCAGTGGATTTAGAAAGAGACAGGGCCAATACCCAGGCCATCCGACCTAAGTTCAGTGCCCTTTGTGTTATCTCGTAACCTGTGGCACACTTCTGGGGGTCTTTCCTATAGCTAGAGTCAGCTTCCTTCATGTTAAGAAAACTCCAGTTTCATTTCCCCTTTGGCGGATTTCCATGGGAGAAATCATTATTGATCTAAGAGGGGAACAGCAAGCATGCTCTTCCTGGCTAGTGATCACCTAGGGGTGGGTATGGGACCACAGTCCAAGCCACTGCAACGTAAACTGGAGGTCTCTGGGGCCTCTTCAGTGTTTTCTCTTTAAAAAGAGAGAACAGGATGAAAAAATCTTTTTTTCCCACCACCATTTTTTGGTTCTGGTTTGGGACATTGTCTTCGACATGTGGAGCGTTGCTCAGGCATTCTGTGACAAGTGGGAAGGCATTTCTTGTGTAAAGCAGATGGCTTTCTGAAAGGATGCAAAGTCCCGGGGTCTATGATGACATCAGTGAGTTTCTAAACCAACAACATCTACCTCTGGACTTTTTGTTAAGTAAGCAAACATGTTTATGTTTTAATTGCCTTAACTGGATTTTTCATTACTTGCACCTGATTGCATTCTAACTGATGCACAGCTATTCTTTATCTGTGCTGTTCTTGGGGGAACCAGTGAATAGGTGTCTAACACGTCTGAGGCTTGTCCCATCCCTCCCAACTCTAGCAGGTGCTCTGACTTACCTTCAAGACCTACACTAGCCCTGTTCAACTATCAGCTGCTCATAAAGAGAATCTATAACACTCTATGCCAAGGGTTGTCTTAGCTGCCCAGGTACCTTTCCTGGTTCACCTCTGCCTGCCTGACCCTACCCTTCCCTATGCTTTCAGCTTCTCCAGATGAGTGTTTGTTTCACCCTAGATTTCTTATCTGCCCCCTTCCCTACCCCTTCAGCTTTTGCCTCCTTTCGCATCCTCGACTGTTTGTTTATACCCTACACCTTGGCCCTGCTCTGCTCTCTGACATTTGTATGCATTTGATTATAGCTTGAGACTTTTGTCGTGATCACTTGGTTATTAGTATATGATTCGTTGCCTTCCTTTAGATCCTCATAAAAGAGAGCTACTATTTATTGAGCACCTAGTATGTTGTCAATATACTGACTTAGGAGTTTGTCACATTTAATCCTTAAAAGAAGTCTGTGAAATAGGTATTATCTCCATTTCCGTTAAAAAGAATCTCAGAGTATAGGTAAACTACCCAAGATCAAACCTCTAGAAATAATGTACCCATGAGTCTAACGAATTGGACTCCAAGGTCCATGTGTTCCAAGTATACCACAACATAGCGTACGGCAACTTCCTCAAACCTTATTTTGTCTTCCCTGATCTTTTTGTGGTTGTTTTAACGTAGACTTGGTTCTGACTACTAAATTCTCCTACTGAATTTACTATTAGAGAAGCACAGAAATGTCACATATGTCTATCATGTAATGAAATGCCTTGGGTCCAGGCAAGGATAGTGAATTTTGTTTAATTAATATGCGCTAGTAAAGAGAAGCAGTGAGTCGTTCAGCTAAATTATTTGGTTGTGAGTCATCATTTGTTTTTTTGGTATTTTTTAAAGAGCACCAATCTAGATTTACCTTAATAAGTGTCACCTGTGTGTTTCTTGAACCGACAGGTCCATTTGGTAAAATATTTGGTCTAAATTTGATATGATTTGGAGTATACAAAGGTATGATGATATTCATCACACTTTTATTTATAATAATCAAAATTTTATCAGTAACTTAAATACTCAGTTATAAAGGCTTCGCTAAATAAGTTATGGTATACTTGAAGGAATACCATATAGCTCTTAAATATTTTATTTTAGGAAATATGACATAGGACAATATAATGAAATGTTAAAAAGTAGGCTTCTAAAATAAAACTGAAACTCACACACAAAAAATGTAGGGTTCTAAATTGCATACACTTTAGGGCTTTGCATGTATATTGAGTATACATTTTTTTTAAAGTAGAGTTTATCTGTTAATCCCATCCTCCTAATTTATCCTTCCCTGCCACCTTTCCCCTTTGATAATCTTGTTTGTTTTCTATGTCTGTGAGTCTGTTTCTATTTAGTAAATAAGTTCATTTGTATCTTTTTTTTAGATTCCACATATAAGTGATATCATACGATATTTGTCTTTCTCAGTCTGACTTACTTAGTGTGATAATCTCTAGGTCCATGTTTATGTGCATAGAATAAAAGGACAAATGGAAATATTACCAGGATGTTATCTGTGATAAGATGCTGTTTACTTTAATTACTTTCCTTATACTTTTTTTTTGTACTTTCTAAATTGTCTGCAATGAGTAGGTTTTATTTTCTTAATTATAAAAGAAAATCATAATTAAAGGAAAAAGTTATTTATAAGTGAATTTGAATTAATGGTTTCTTAAACAGTGAGTTTCCTATCTAATGAAGTTGAAAAATAATTTGATTTCTAAAAAAAAACCCAAACAAAAAAACCCCACTCACATACAACTTTTCAACAGTATACCTATTGCCTATAAAACGGTATATTCCTTTAAAAGTTAATACATTTTCATATTACAGTGAAAGGAGGGGACACTGAGGTTTCTGCAGGGGTTCATTCTACCTGTGGGCTTCCTCTGGGTCATTCCATGTCAAAGATAAAACCAGGGCTTGACATTCTCCTTCAAACTACAGTACAATACAGTTGGGCTACATTAAAAACAGGTAGACTAATCAATGAGCAGTATCATTTTAGATGGTGGTAAATCCAGAGAGGTAAATGAAGCCTGGTGATTTGACAGAAATTTGCTTGGGGAAGAGGACACAGTAGGTTGGCTGTGTTTGATGGTATGGTTAGGAAGACTCTCTGGGGAGATGATACACTCGTTGAGAACAAGAAGTTCTCACCCAGGTAAAGATCTGGGGGCAGAGCGTTGCAGTGAGGGAATAGCGAACGCAAAGGCTGTCAGGCAGGAAAGACCTTGTTAAGGTCAACAGGTAAAAAAAAAAAAAGCAGGCCACGGGCATGTGGATGGAGCTTAGAGAGGAAAGGGAGTGGAAAAGAAGATGAGTTTACAGATGTGGGTGATTCCCACATCCTATGGAGCCCAGAGAGGGATTTTATTTTGTGTGCAATGTTTCCATATTGTGATAAAAGTCAGTACACACAATAGAGTAATAGAGCTTGAGCCTTCAAATTAACATTGGGCTGCCAGGCTCAGGGTCTAAAAAGAAATTGAGCTGTGCCAAAAAGAAATTAGACTTGACAGAAATGACAGTTTTAATAAAATGGGAAAGTAGAAATATCAAATGATATCTCACAATCTTACCAGTGGGTGAGTTGTGGCTATGGTAATAGAGAACAAAGAGCGTTTATGGACAGTTTTGCAGGCTAATAATGTTTTGAATTGGTCTTCAAGGAAAATGCAACCAATGTGGCCTGATAACCATGGCTGCAATGACTATGATAATTCAGACAACTATATTATTTCCTGACTTATGAAAGCATAATCAAAGGAATCATCTGCTTATGTTATGCTATATATATATTTGGCCAGCATGGCTAACTCATATCTTCAGGTGGTTCAATTACTATTGAGGGCACAACTCAAATTTTATGTTCAAAATTTCAATTTTTGTAAGACGTTATCTTTTTTAAGAGCAGTTTAAGGCTCATAGCAAAGTTAAGGGGGGGAGGTACAGAGATTTTTCCATAAAACCCCTGCTCCCATGCATGCATTGCCTGCCCTATTATCAACATCCTCCACCAGAGTGGTGCATTTGTTGCAACTGATGAACCTACCTTGACACATCATACTCATCCAAAGTCTATAGATTACATTCAGGTTCACTCTTGATGTTTTACATTCTAAGGGTTGGACGAGTGTGTATTGACATGTATCCATCATTATGATATCATACAGAGTATATTCACTGCTCTAAAACTCCTCTGTGCTCTGCTTATTTATCTCCAATCCTCCCCAACCCTTGGCAACCACTGATCCTTTTACTCACTTCATAGTTTTGCCTTTTCCAGAATATCATATAGTTGAAATCATACAGTATGTAGCCTTTTCACATTGGCTTCTTTTATTTAGTAATATATATTTAAATTTCCTCTATGTCTTTTCATGACCTGAGAGCTCATTTGTTTCTTAGCTCTGAATGATAATCCATTATCTGTATGTACCACCTACTGAAGGACATCTTGGTTGCTTCCAAGTTTTGGCAACTATGAATAAAGTGGTAGAAACATCCATGTGCAGATTTTTGTGTGGATATGTTTTCAACTCCTCTGGGTAAATACCAAGGAGCGTAATTGCAGGATTATATTGTAAGAGTATGTTTAGTTTTGTAAGAAACCGTCAAACTGTCTCCCAAAGTGGCTGTGCCATTTTGCATTCAAACCACCAATGAGAGTTCCTATTGCTCCACATCTTCACAAGCATTTGATATTGTCAGTATTCTGGACTTTGATCATTTTAATAAGTGCGTAGTAATATCTTGTTTTACTTTGCATTTCCTTGATGACTTGGTGTAGAGTATCTTTTAATATGCTTATTTGCCATCTGTATATCTTCTTTTTCAAGGTCCTCGGCTCATTTTTTAATTGGGTTGTTTGTTTTCTTATTGTTGGGTTTTAAGAGTTTTTTGGTACAATTTTGATAACAGCTCTTTACAAGGTGTGTTTTTTTTGCAAGTATTTTCTCCAAGTTTGTGGCTTGTCTTCTCATTCTCTTGAATGAGAGCAGAAGTTGTGTCCTTTGCAGAGCAGAAGTTTTTAATCTTAATGAAGTCCAGCTTATCAATTATTTCTTTAATGGACGTAGCTTTCAATTTATCACAGAAAGTTTTCAGTACCTTTACGTATGGACAAAGCCTAAGTACTGTTTCGAACAAATACATATTCATTAGTCCTTGCTTGAAGAGAGTTCCTCAATCTAAAATACATTAGGTATATGCTTTCAGCTTTCACTTTAAGTCAAACTAGGCTCATAAGAAGGCTGAAAGTCTGAAATTCAAATATCGTCAACATTTCCAAACATGCTAGCATTATACTTAGATTCATCTTAGAAATAATTTCCAGGAAAAAGCATAGGTGGATCTATAAGAGTCAATTGCCTGGATGATAAAAGTTTGAAAAAAAAGCATTGGACTTCAGAGGCCAATGTGATTCAAACCAGGAAGTAAAATACAAGTTGTTTTTTTTTTTGACTAAATCATATTGATAAGTACATAGAAAAATGTAATAAGAAAAGATAAATATAATTGGGAATATGTCACCCTATGGGACTGGTTTATATGGCCAACTGGCTCTTCCCTGATGACATTTGTTTGATTTTGCACCTTTTGAAATGTCAGTGAGACATCATGTGACATCATTGATGTAGATAAAACTTGTTCCAGTCTTTTGAGACTATGAATACTTGATCACAGATTCATCAGGACGAACACAAACGTGATCAAAACTTGATCAAATCAATATTCAATGTAGTCTTCCTACTGAATACACTTGAGGCATTAGCATTTTTGTTGATGGTGTAATACTTTGTAAGAATGACCTTCATATCCTGCTAGATATGTAATTTCCAAAAATTAATTCCATTATATTATGGCTGTTCATGTAGTAAACTGGCAGCTACCTCTGTGATTAAAAAAAAAAAAACATTTAAAATATTGCCTGCAGTACTTAGCCATTAGATTTCATGAGTCAACAAGATAGAGAATGGCTGGGTAGCCTCAAGTGTTTTGAGTTTCCTTGTTCTTGGGCTGGGTTTTGTGCATTAGTTTTTCACTAACTACATTTCTGTGATTCTAAAGAGTGTAATTAGAAGTCCAAAAAGCTATTTACATAAATTGGGTAAAAAGTTTTGTCTTGATAATCAGGACATCCCCAAATTGTCCATATTGTGCACATTGTATTTCAGATGAGTAGTTTAGACTTCTAAATAGATATCTTGTTATACGATGTGTCAATGGGGAAGAAGTCAGTTAGTGTTTGTTGTTGTTTTGTTTTATTTTTGCATTTTAGTGTGTTTGTTGTCTCCTAACTATATTGTTTTACAATAACTTTGGATGTTTAGATGTGTGGTTATGTTCTGTGAATTCTACAAAGAAAGTAAGCTATTTTAAGGCAAGTCACACTTGCTCTGTTAATATTGTTGAAGCCTTCTACAACACAGATGTGGTCTATTTCTGTTTTATTAACTTGGCCTTCCTCTGAAAGTGTCCTCACAGTATCTATGTAGTATCTATGTAGGTACGTTGTCTTTAAATAGCGTTGGGCTTCTGGGGTTATTACCACTTAGAAATTTGATCTTCCTAGGTACCAGCAAAGAACTGATGTACATCCATTACTGCTTTGGTCCTCTGGAGTCTCTTTAACATCCACAAGTACGTTATCCTGTGCTAAGCATCAGGAAAGGCAAGCTCAGGAAGTCATGGAATTTCAGATTTGGAAGGGATTTCAAAGGTCATTTTAAAAAACTTCTTATTTTGAAATAACTATAGGTTTACAGGAAGTTGCATAAATAGTATAGAGGGGTCCAAAGTCATTTATGTGAATGACCCACCTTGTGTTGTATGACCTACCCATCTGGAACTGAAGAAATTTTGTCCTGAAGATTTACCCATCAGGAGCTGAAGAATACAGGTGTCCAAATGAAAGGACCAACTTATTAGCATGTAGAAAGATGGTGAAGTTAACAATGGTGACCCAACAGAGAAAATCCTTATCCAAAATGGTTTCAATTAGAGAACATGCAATGATGATACTGTTATTTACAAATGGGGCTTCCTTAATTCTGGAGATTGTACGAATACTTGCTCTATCCTATCACCTGGGCTTTGAAGTCAGACCTAGTTTCAAATTCTGTCTCTATCACTTAATTAGTTATATCATCCTGAGGAGATAACTGGTCTCTTTGTGTCTTCATTTCCTCCTCTGTAGGGCAGGAATAATAATACTGTCCTTACATAGCTGTCACAAAAATTAAAATGGTTAATAAGCATAAGGCAGTTGGCATGGTATCTGAGCAAATGTTCAGTATATTGAAGGTATTATCACTATTATTTATTTCATTTCACTTCTGAAAATACAGACTATTCTTGTCATTTGTGGTAGTTATATTCTATACAATCACTGTGAACACTGAATTAGCAAACACTGAACAATTGTCTTTCACCAAAATACAGAAGTTGGGTTCCTATGAACCTCTGATCACATTTTTATCAGCTGATCAATATGTAACCTTGTTTTATGTGTGTTTCTGTTTAAAGACACCTTATGATGCTCAACATCACTAATCATTAGAGAAATACAAATCAAAACTACAATGAGGTATCACCTCACACCAGTTAGAATGGGCATCATCAGAATATCTACAAACAACAAATGCTGGAGAAGGGGTGGAGAAAAAGGAACCCGCTTGCACTGTTGGTGGGAATGCAAATTGATACAGCCACTATGGAGAACAGTATGGAGGTTCCTTAAAAAACTAAAAATAGAACTACCGTACGACCCAGCAATCCCACTACTGGGCATATACCCTGAGAAAATCATAATTCAAAAACAGTCATGTACCCCAATGTTCATTGTAGCACTATTTACAATAGCCAGGACATGGAAGCAACCTAAGTGTCCATCGACAGATGAATGGATAAAGAAGATGTGGTACATATATACAATGGAATATTACTCAGCCATAAAAAGAAACGAAATTGAGTTATTTGTAGTGAAGTGGATGGACACAGAGACTGTCATACAGAGTGAAGTAAGTCAGAAAGAGAAAAACAAATACCGTATGCTAACACATATATATATGGAATCTTAAAAAAAAAAAAATTGTTCTGAAGAACCTAGGGGCAGTGTATATATGTCCACGCAGACATAGAGAATTGACTTGACACAGGGAGGGGGAAGGGTAAGCTGAGATGAAGTGAGAGAGTGGCATGGACATATATACACTACCAAACGTAAAATAGATAGCTAGTGGGAAGCAGCTGCATAGCACAGGGAGATCAGCTCGGTGCTTTGTGTCCACCTAGAGAGGTGGGATAGGGAGGGTGGGAGGGAGACGCAAGAGCGAGGAGGAGATATGGAGATATACGTATACGTATAGCTGATTCACTTTGTTATACAGCAGAAACTAACACACCATTGTAAAGCCATTATACTCCAATAAAGGTGTTAAAAAATACATTACAAATAAACAAACAAACAAATAAAAACACCTTATTGTGTGTGTGTGTGTATGTGTCAGATACTATTGGGTTGGCCAAAAACTTCATTTGGGTTTTTCCATAGCATCTTACAGGAAAACACGAACAAACTTTCTGGCCAGCCCAGAATATACAAGTGTTAGCAAAGCTTCCTTCAGGCCTGAGTTATAGTGCTGTTGGCCCTGAGTTCAATATTGAACAATGTCTATATTATAGTATATAATAGTATAATTAATAATTATAGTACATAATATATTCTATAATATATGCTATGTGTTTATATATATTATTATAATTTATATTTAATTAACATTGAACTCAGGGCCAACAGCATTGTAACTCAGGCCTGAGGAAGCTTACTTAACGTGTATTTTCACCATCATATGCACATGCCAGCCTTCTTGCTTTTAGAACACCAGAGAACCCTGCAGCACTGTGCTTAAAGGCCATTTGAAACAGCAAAATCACCAACAAAAAGCACAAACATGTGAAAACAGTGGTGCTAAATAGACTGCAAAAAGCACACTTTTGCTTATATAATGAGAGCTGAAAGCTCTTGTGCCACCTCAGCCAGGAACTTGGGCGTTGGGGGTGACGGGGGGACTTAAAGTTTTCACTACTCTGCGTGTGTGCATGTCCGCAAATGGTCATGAAAAAGCTGCGAGTAATGATTTTGGAGTTATAAATATATTTTAGTGCATTGATGAGTCACAGATATGGAATTTGCAAATATGAGGACCAACTGTAGTATGCCTACATGAATGGATTCTTGTACTGAATCCTGAGAATAGAAATGTAAAGTTCAGAGTGTCAAGCAAGGAAACCAGTTTTTATGTGTGTCTTGGAAATCAAAGCCCCACCCATACTTCTGCTCTTAACTTCTCCTTCCACATATGTTCTGCTCTGGGTCCTGTGCTGTTTGAGATTCCTGAGCAAGGCAGGGTCTCCCATGCCTTCGGGCTCTTCTTTATAGAGTTCCCTCCACCTATGATGAGACAGAGCAGAGCATCTAAGCCTGCAGGCTCTGGCTTCCCAGAGCCTGGGTGTGACAGCTCAGCCGCTCACTATGCACGTGACCTGAGGCAAGTCATGTACCCTCTCTGGCTGCAGGTCCCTTTTCTATAAAATTGTGATAATGAAAGCATTTACCTCAAAGGATGGTGTGAAAACAGATGAGCTCATGCTTACAAACACTCCACACAATGCCTGGCACATATTGTAATCCTCTAGCTCTCTGTCTGGAAGGATTCTCTAAACCTGTCCCCATGTCACTTCCTCTCTGCACACTTTGCAGATTCCCTAGGCACAGCCAATCATTTTCCTCTGTGCCCCCATCTCACTTTTGTCCATAAGAGTTGCTAAGGCATTTGAGGAAATTGACAGCTGCCAAGCACCTCTCCCTGTCTGCTCCCTGAGGGAGGAGACAAAGCCTTTCAATCTCTGGTGTCCATCAGGGAGCAAGACACATAGTAGGTGCTCAACAGTGCTTGCTGAATACTTGCTGAGTTATTAAATAAATATGCTTATTTATAATTACAACTCGTAAAAACTAGTTGCTTGAATAATTGGAAGGAAAATGTTGGGCAGATATAAAATATGTGCTCTTTTTTTAACTGAAACCACAGACGTTGCACAATATGTTAACTTAAGCCTAAACATATACAACAAATTATGTATTCTGTATCCCAACTCTCCGGGATCGGGTTTCTAAAAGTGTGGTTGTAACCACCTGGGCAGTATGTTAATTATGTAGATTCCTAAAATCCACTCCAGATATGCTGAATATGCGTGATGTTTAACAAGCTTCTCATGTGACGTTTGATACCCATTGCTGTGGTGGCTGCCAAAACTCTTCAGTATAATCTCATGATACAATGGGATGCATTAGGATGTAAATGCCTTGGTGAGCAGCAGGGACCGTGTGTGTTTTGTTCAATATCATACTTTGTTATCTTGAACAAGGTATGATATAGAAAGAGCACAATCAGACTTCCCTGGTGGTGCAGTGGTTAAGAATCTGCCTGCCAACACAGGGGACACAGGCTCGAGCTCTGGTCCGGGAAGATCCCACATGCCGTGGAGCAACAGCTCCACGTGGCCCGTGTGCCACAGCTACTGAGTCTGCGCTGTAGAGCCCGTGAGCCACAACTACTGAATCCCTCGCACCTAGAACTTGTGCTCCACAACGAGAGAAGGCGCTGCACCACAACAGAGTAGCCCCCGCTTGCCGCAACTAGAGAAAGCCTGAGCACTGCAGTGAAGACCCAACACAGCCAAAAATAAATAAGTAAATAAACAAATTTATTTTTTAAAAAAGCTTATTTAAAAAAACACAATCAATAGTTGCTGGTTAAAAAAGTAAATGAATTATGCAGGTAAAAACAAAGTTCAGTGTCCTCAGTAAGCACCATGCATGGTATTACTCAGATAGGAGTCCCGAAGCTCACTGGTTCTCAAACTTCAGTGTAGTTAACAATCATCTGGAAAGCCTATTTAAAAGGAATCTGCAAGATTCAGTCTCTGGAGACTGAGTCAATAAGTCTGGAGTGGGGCTGGATCCCATTGCGGAACACAGGCTCCGGATGCGCAGGCTCAGTGGCCATGGCTCACGGGCCCAGCCACTCCTCGGCATGTGGGATCTTCCCGGACCGGGGCACGAACCCGCGTCCCCTGCATCGGCAGGCGGACTCTCAACCACTGCGCCACCAGGGAAGCCCTCTGGACCACTTTTGACATGATTTTTAGCCTGAAATTTTTTTAGCATGATTATACATCATCCCAGTGAAAGTGATCATTGCTCCACACTTTGAAAAATATAGTATATCATTCAAGCAGTGGTCCAGTGACTGAAATCAAGTGTAAACAAGGCTTTGGTATGTGGTTTAGTTGTGGGATGTGCACATATCAATGCACAGAGGAGTTTCTATGTTATATTTCATACTCGATTTAATCAAAACTGTAAATGATGTTGACCACAGGATACTGGGAGCTCTGTCGTGTTTGTCCAGTAAATACACAGCAACCTGCGTGTGTTCACGTTATGTTTAGAGTAAGAAGTGTCATTTAGATTCTCTTCTCTTCTGGAACTTAATTCTCTTCCTGATACAGTAGAAACAGGGCAGGACAGATGTGCATCCTGCTCTCCCTCTTCTGGACATGCACTATTCAACCAGTGAAAATTGATGTTGGCACCATGATCTCCCAAAATGTTTTCCACTTAATTGGAGGTTGTGATTGTTGCAATATTTTAAATTTCTGTGGGCTCTTCTCTTTTGGGAAATTTGTTTTTAGGTCCTTTACAAGTTTTCTGGTTCTGAATTATCCACTATGTCTTCATTATTAAAAGCTATACCCACCTGTTGCTCAAATTGCTACCTTCCAGCCATTTGAAGGAGAAGACGCCTGTGGGATGCTTGCAGGGGGTGTGTAGGGACTAGAGGAGTTTCTATGCTGACCGCAATGGGGAGGGGGAAGCAGAAGAGCCAAGTTGAACTTTTCCGCCTCTGGGTTGCACTTAGCACAGGGTAATTCACATACACTTCTGCCTTTATCCACAGCTTGAATGTAAGAACATTAAAGAAAAAAATCTCCAAGAAGCTCTTCTGCCTGATGGATTTAAAATGGTTAATTACAGTGTTTCTGTGAGGCAGATAGGGTGAGCCATTGCATTTGGTTTACTGATTAGTGTTGTAGTGAGTTGCTTCATTAGAGTTGTGTAATAATAATAATATTTTATGGCATGTTGTTCTATCTTCCTCTTGGGCTATCATGACCATTATTCATTTGAGAGTCAAGTGACCTGGTGAGATTGGTAGCAGGTGGCAGCAAGACAGTGGAAAGCGTCTGGAGTTTTCATTAGAACATCTGGATTTCAGCTCTTGCTTCATTATTGACCAGTGCGGTCAGCTTGATCAAGACTTAACAATTTCAGTAACACTCTTATTTTAAGCAACAGGGATAACAGCTACCTTGCTGCTCTCAGCATTGCTGAGGACCAAATGAGAGCTGTTATACAGGGCTCATTTTAAAGGGAAAAGTCATTAATAAATGCAAGCTACAGTTAGAGCAAATTATTATTTCCATTACTTTTTTGTTGTTCTAATAAGGGGATTGAGTCCAAAAAGAATTAGTAACAAAAGTCATTAGCTTTTTAGGGAAAAAACTATGAGTTGATTTTACCTTGTCTCCTTTTGCTGTTATAAACCATAGCAGTGAGTACAACTATATCCTGTGAGTCCTCCTAGTGAATCATGGAACCTGGGGGTGGTCTTGGGGCCCCCTTTGATATAGTTAGAAACTTCTTTCCTTCAGAATATTTCTGGTGTCCACTGCCTTTTAGCTTCCATGTTGTTGCTGAGAAGTCAGGAGTCCGTCCTATTTCTGACCTTTGTGTGTGATGTAACTCTCTCCCCTTCTTTGCTCAAATCATTTAGAATCTTCACTGTCCTCAGTGTTCTGAAATGCTAAAATGTCATGCCATGCTGTGGTGAGTGTTTACTTTCATCTACTCTGCTGGTCTCCTAATGAATCCTTTTAATCTAAGAACATTTGTCATTTATTCATGGAAATTTTTTCATAAATTTGTTTTTGATGACTCCCTTGCTTTTATTTTCTCAGTCCTCTATTTCTGGATTTCCACTGTTTGGACCTTCCATCTAATCTTCTAATATTCTTGCTTTTTTTTTCCTCTCCTATTTTTCATATCTTTGACTAATTTCATATAAATTTCTTTGATTTCTTATCTTCTAAATATACTATGGCATTTTTCATTTCTTTCCTAGTATTTTAATTTTTAAGAGCTCATTTTTGTTCTCTGAATGTTCTTTTTAAGATTTTATTGATGTGGACCATTTTCTAAAGTCTTTATTAAATTTGTTACAATATTGCTTCTGTTTCATGTTTTGGTTTTTGACCATGAGACATGTGGGATCTTAGCTCCCCGACCAGGGATTGAACCCACACGCCCTGCATTAGAAGGCGAAGTCTTAACCACTGGACTGCCAGGAAAGTCCCACTGAATGTTCTTTGTTTAATGTCATTTTATTCTTTTCTTCCTCTTTTTTTCTGAGTAATATAGTGATATTATTTTGAAAGTATTGTCCCCTAGAAGGATCTTTGTTTCTGCTGGGAGCACTATAGCTACATGATTCTTTTGGTCTTTCATGTCATGGGCTTTCTTTAGGTGTTTGCTAATCCATTTAGAAATAATATATGCATATTTATCCACTCTTGGCCTCGAAATCTATCCCATTAGCAAAATACTATATGGCCTTTGAACAAGCCTATTCATAGCAGCATTATTTATAATAGCAATTGAAATGCCCATTAACAGGGAATTGGTTCAATGAATTATGGTTAATTAACCCAAGGAAGTGCTATGCAGCTGAGAAAAGGAATGGATAAGATATCAATATATGAATATGGCCTGATATCCAAAATATACCATTGAGTCTAAAAAGGCAACATGAAGGAGAATGCTATCTTTGTGTGAGAAATAGGAAGGCAGTTTGGGTATATATGTGTATTTACTTATATTTTATAAAAGAAACTGGAAAGATAACGCCAACTTAATAAGTATGGTTATGCGCATGGGCAAGGAGGTAACCAGACGGAGGAACAGAGGTGCTAGTGAGACTTCTGTGAATGTACCTCATAAAGTTTTTCTTTCTGGAACCCTGTAAAAGTTTTTACATAATTAAAAAAAAAATCAAACTCAGAAGAGAAAAAAAGCAGTATCTAAAAATTAGGGGGAAGAAAAAGAAGGAAATAAGCCTAACTGTGTCAAGTTGATGACATAAACACAGAGAAGTCATTACTTCAACTGAGTTTAAGGCATACTTATTTTAGCTGAATGTCTCTATTGGGATTTATTTCATGGACAAAACAGACTGACATAAACTTCATTCAGTTAACATTAATCATATTGTTATTTTGAAACTATCATAGAAATAATATGATACAAACCAAATAAGTAATTATGTTAAGACCTTTAAGAGCTAAGACTTTTCAGCAAAGAGAAAAAAAGGTAAAAATGTCAAATCAAAGAAGTCAAGAAAAAGCTCTGTATTCTTAAATTTGAAATAGAAAAAGCAGTACAAACTTATAATTTATTTTTTCTAATATACGTGTTTCCTGACTTTGTCCATTAAAAACCTTGAAGCAATGATAGGTTTGCAATGACATCCCAAAGCAATGAATTTTCTTATCACCCAGATTGTGGTTTCTAATATCATTTTCTACTAAAAGGGAGCAGGACTCCTTGAAAAACTAGCTCAGTTCCAGGCCTGAAATAGGCGATGAGCAAAATGAGTCTGAGATATACCTTATTATGCTGGGAAAGGAAAAACGTTATCAAAGATTAATGGTGTTATTTCAGTAGAACACTGAAACAAGCTAAAAGGGCCTCTCACTGGCTCAGGATGGGACAAATTTAAGCTTTAAAGACATAATAACTGCAACTGAGTAAAGCACATTTGACCTAAAAATCCATAAGTTCTTAACACTAAAATGTATAAAACAGCTCACAGGACAGCACTGAAAGTTTCTGGGGCACCAACTCATTACTTTGAAAAGTGGTCAGTAAGAAGAAAGAATTTCTCCTATCTTTCCTATACAACATATAAATCCTTTTGGTATAATGCTTGTCTGTAATGCCTGAATCTGTTCATACAGAGTAGATAAAAGAAAAAAATCACCAAAATGCAAAATATACAATATTTTCCAAGGTGAATGTCTTGAACTACCAAGTTACACCCACTGTGTGCAATCACTTCATCTTAGAAGAGCATAATGCCTTGTGGAAGAATATACGAAACCTACACTCTTGTGTCATATTCTCTCTTATTCAGTTACTCATATGCATTGCCCTCTCTGTGTGAAACATGTTCTCCAGAGTTTGAAAACTTCGGTACAGAATCTAAACCATAAGTAAATATCCTGGTGATAAGAATCCAGGCAATGAATGAAAAAGGAAAACCTCATGTACTGAAGAGAAGCTTGAAATAATAAAGTGTTTTGAAATAAACAAGAGAATATGTGCTATTGAGAGAATCTATAGATCTAAAGGAATCCACTAATTGTGCACCCTAAAATACGATGCTGTGAAAGTAAAAGGAACGATAGATCTTAACACATCACAGTTATTTGCTTTCACTGGGCCTGAGAAGCGCTTGCAGTGGGCTGTAGGATACAGATGAGGATGCTGAGTACAGCAGGATATCATTTAGAGGCACCTTTGCCTCTAAGATCATGTATAAGCTGAGATGTATAAGCTCACTGAGATGTATAAGCTGCAGCTTTGTGAAAGGGAGAAACTTGGTAAAACAACAAAATCCAATTTTAT
>NW_006793498.1:2680909-2709256 GCF_000442215.2 Lipotes vexillifer | reverse complement strand
GTAGGGAAAAAACATCACCACCATCACCAACCAAAAAACAAAAACAACAACCAAAAAATCCCCACCAGGGCAATGAGCTAGAGCCTCTGATCTCATTACATTTTATCTTAAGAATGATCATGTATTTTCTTTTTCTCCTCCAACATAAATTAACAGTTACAGCACTTGAACACATCCACTTTTACCAAGCAAACTTGATGTCTACTGCTAAGGTAAAGTTCATTATTTACTGTAGTATTTCTTTCTTAATTAGGAATTAAATATTTTAAACTGTGTCACATATCTGAGTTTTCCTTATATTGTATTACCTGTAAGATTATTCAAGTTCATGTTCAGCCTCAGCCTTATTTTCCTATAAACCCTGTTACAGCTAATTGACACAATCCCATAATGCAGTGATTTTGGGAATATACATACCACTTTTTTTTTTCGCGGTACGCGGGCCTCTCACTGCTGTGGCCTCTCCCCTTGTGGAGCACAGCCTCCAGATGCGCAGGCTCAGCGGCCACGGCTCACGGGCCCAGCCGCTCCTCGGCATGTGGGATCTTCCCGGACCGGGGCACGAACCCGCGTGCCCTGCATCGGCAGGCGGACTCCCAACCACTGTGCCACCAGGGAAGCCCTACATACCACTTTTATAGAAGAAATGACTATGGTTGATGAAAGATATTCTTTATAGAAGAATTCCAGCTAATAAATGAAGAGGAAATGATAGAATTTGAAAGTCATTCTTTTGTGACCACTGGTTAAAATGTTAAACAGTAGCCACTGAAACCACTTGGTGAGATGTCAATGAGAGCTTTTAAGTGTTAAAATGTTATAATGGAGTTAGACTGACACCAATTTTGGAATTACACAAGGGAGTAACTAGGTATTATGGGCCTCCTGATGAGATATAGACATGAAATATCTGCACTAAAATTAAATAAATCTGGATATAATCCACATCTTTAGGTCTAATACTTTACAATAACTATGGGAGATAGAGGAAAACATTAACCGCAAGGACAAGAGAGCAACCATCCAAATCCAGAATGTAGGACACTGCACGAGACAACCTGGTTTCTCCAAGAAGTGAATGGTGTGTAAAAATAAAATAGCAAAATAGAGTGACTGCTATCAAATATAGAGTCCAAGAGACATAACAAACACATGCAATCTACAGACCCTTTTTGAATACTGACTTGAATAAACCAACAGGACGAGGGTGTTTTAGATAAATAGGGAAATTTAAATATAGATTGGGTATAAAATGATATTGAGGAATTATAGTTAAGTTTTAGGTGTTATAATGGTTTGGAGATTGTTAAACATTCCAACTGGAGGAGCCTGTTGAAGTACTCAGTGGTAAAATGACATCATTTCTGGATTAAAATAGTGCTCCAAAAATATGAGGGCTTCCATCTATGGTTTAGATGTGAAAAGACAGAGATTATCTTTTCTGACATATTAGCACCAAGAAAAACCTGGGTAATATTAAAATCATGTATTTTAATAGGACTGTCTAAGAGAGATGGACAGGAGAAAGCTTTAATGAGCTGATTTCTAGAGAGAAGACCCTTTTAAATGCTCAAACTCTTGAAAAAGTAGCCCCTAGCTGGTATTTGGAAGTGGGAGTGATTGGCGGTGGCAGTGACAGGTCCATGATGATGGCAGCACTAGAGGTTGGGCTAAATCAGACTTAAATTTAACCCCTTAAAGCTGAAGCCCAGTCACAGATCAACACTCAGTGAAATCCAGCTTATCTCATTTTAGACACTAGATACCCTGCTCTCTGGGAAAACAAAGCAATGCAAAAATATTTCTCAATCTCCTCTGTTTTTCTATACGTAATGTCTGGTTATCAGTCAAAAATCACTAGGCATAAGGACTTTCCTGGCGATCCAGTGGTTAAGACTCCACACTTCCAATGCACGGATTGAATCCCTGGCTGGGGAACTAAGATACCACATGCCGCATAGGGTGGCAAAAATAAATAAATAAATAGTCACTAGGTGTAAAAAGAAGCAAGAATGTAGAAGCCCAATTTAATTGGTGGGCAGGGGAGAGGAAGGAACCAATTCGTAGGTGAACCAGGTATTGGAACAAGCAGATGAAGATTTTAAAATAATTAGTATAAATGTCCAAGGATTTTTCAGGCAAACATGGAAAGACTAGGTCAACAGGAAAGGAGTATTAGTAAAGAAATGGAAACTATTAAAGAAAAATCACATAGAGATCTTGGGTATGTAAAACAAATATCTGAAATAGAAAATACATTGATTTTAAGAGCAAAATAACCACTGAAGAAAGTATAAGTGAAATTGAAAATAGCCTAGTACAGATTATATGCAATGAAGCACACGATAAAAAAGACTAAAGAAGACAGTGTTAGATACCAATGGGACAATATATCAAGTGGTCTGACATGTATATTTGGATATCTCAGAACACTGGAGAAAGAAAACGAATCAGAAAACACTTGAAATATCAACTGAACATTTTCCAACACTGATGAAAAACATACCTGTATGTAACAGTATATAATAACTGATACTATAGTTTCATGGTGACAGATGAGGAATGCTGCCACCTTATTACTAAACTATCATGTTTTAGTGTCTGTATCTTTACTTTGCAACATCTGTTACTTAAATTATTTTCTAATATCAGAGTTGGACAGCAAGTTGGATTTTCTTCTATAACCAGATTCAAACTTACGCTAGTTATGAGTTGTTCTTGACCACGATTGGAGATCAAATGTTCTTTTTTTTGATATTGTACATTCTTGATGTATGGAAACACTGAGCTAAGATATTAAAGGTACCCTAGTATAAATTAAACCTTAAAAAAAACCCATGCATACATTTAGAAATCTCAGAACCATAGAGAAAAAAAATGAAAAAAAACATAATTGAAGGAATATAAACTGAAAATATTCCAAAATTGATGAAAAACATCAAAAGAAATCCACATAAAATCTACTAGCTATAATAAATGAGCTCAAACAGGTCTTAGGATATAATGTCAACATAAAAAAAAACCAGTTATATTTCTATTTACTAGCGAAAACAATTAGCAAATAAAACTCAGAAATTAACACTACTTACAAAAGTATAAATAACTATAAATATCTAGAGATAAATATTCCTCACTGAAAACTACAACATTTGTTGAGAGGAATGAAGACCTCTTCATGTATATAAATGAAGAAATACATCATGCTAATAGATTGGAGGATTTACTATTTCCCCCCAATCTACAGATTCAATGAAATAACAATAAAAAATGCCAAAGAGTTTTTCATGAAAATTGTCCAGCTGATATTACAATCTGTACGCAAAAGGGAACGTTTTAGAATAGCAAAAGAATAAAGTTGGAGCTCTTCTACTTCCTGATTTTAAGATAAGGTAATCAAGACAGTGCGGTTCTGGAGTTAGGAAAGACGGATGCAACAGAATTAAAATCCAAAAATACACCCACTTGTATAGTCAAATATTTGAAAAAGGCATCAATGCAATTCAACGAAGAAAGAACAGGTTTTTCCATAGATGCTGTGTAACCAACTGGATATTTGTGTGGAAAAAATCCTGATGCATGATATACAAAAATTATTATCAAATGGATTATAGTCTTAGATGTAAAAGCCAAAATTATAGAGCTTCCAGCAGAAAATGAAAGGAAAATCTTAGCAAACTGGAAATTAGGCAAAGATTATTTTTATATGGAATTCCAAAAAGCTCTAACTATAAAAGAAAGAACAACGATAAACGAGTTAATCAAATTTTAAACCTTCTGTTCTCAAAAGATTCTGTGAATGAAAAAGCAAAAACTTCCAGTTTCTAGTCAAACATATAAAAAGCCTGGAAGTTGTCGCAGTGAGAAAAGGCTGAACAAACTGAAAATCAACAACTCTTCTTAGATCCGTCAGAGAACTGAAGTCACAAAGCAAACAGTTGACCTGAAAAATGGAAAGAGAGAGGTGAATACAGAGAATCAGAGTTTACCAGGGGCAGAAAACTTCCCTGGAGCCAGAAATTAGCAGGAATAAGGGATAATTGGCTAATTGCTGGAGACTGAGAGTGGACCAGTTTAAGAGATTAAAATTCTGGCGGGTGCAGCCTTAGGGGACCCCCAAACTTCTGTGAGTTTTACTCCCCCTCCCCGGAGCCTCACCAGGTTGTCCCTGGGATCAGAGAAAAAAAACCCCTCATAGCAGGGGAGGGGGAGGTACCCATTTCGAAATGCTGCCAGAGGATTCAATTTTCCTTAAAAAGGACTGACCTTAAGTGCAACTATTTTATCACAGAGCAACCAAAATGTTTTACCAGAACCTAACTCCTGCAGGGAAAGAAAATAATCAACTTCATTCGCCTCTGGCCTTTGAAGGAGGGGAAGAGTGAACTTCGCTCTCTTCTAGTCTTTGATGTGAAGGAAGGGAAACACCCAGCCCCGGGTCCCATTAGCCTTTGTGTCTCACCTAAGGGGTGGAAGAATCTGAGAAAAACTTGTAAAGATCAAGGCCCAGAGGCACAGGCTCAGAGTGGGAATTTGGAAATAACCAAGATGTCCTTAAATAGGTGAATGTGTTTATCGCACGCTGTAGTACATCCATTCAGTGAAGTGTTACTCAGCAAGCAGAAGACATGAGCTATCCAATCTATGAAAAGACGAGGAGGAACCTCAAATACATATTGCTAAGTGAAAGGAGCCGAAAAGGCTACATACTGTATGATTCCAACTCTCTTACGTTCTGGTAAAGGCAAAACTCTACAGACAGTAAAAAGATGAGTGGTTGCCAGGCCTTGGTGGGAAGGGGAGGTTTAGGAATGAATAAATACATAAATGGAGCCCAAGACATTTACAGGTCTGTGAAACTACTATATATGATACTGTAATGGTGGATACGTGACATTATGCTTTTATCAAAACCCACAGAATTGAACGACAAAAAGAATGAACTCTAATTAAACTATGGTCTTTATTTAATAATAATTGTCACTATTGGCTTATCCGTTGCAAAAAAATACCATACTAATATAAATTATTAATAATAGAAGAAATGGTATATGGAGGTAAAAGAGAGGGTATATGGGAAAAAAGTACTGTAAAGAATAAGAATATTAAAAAAAGGAAAGCTATAGACTCGGAGAAAATATTCCCAATACGTATATCTGACAAAAGACTCAAATCTAGAAACACTAATAATTAAAAGGCAAGCAAGTCAATTAAAAAGGGCCAAAAGTCTTAGACACTCACAAAAGTCATATATTGGATGCTCAATACTTGAAAAATGCTTAAACACATTAATCATCATGGAAGTGCACATTAAAATCACAATGAAATATCACTGAAGAACCACTAGAAAGGCTAAGATTTTAAAAGACTGACAGTACCAAGAGTTTACAAGAATGTGGATGACCTAGATCTCTCATACATTCCTGAAGAGAGTATACAATGATGCACTCACTGTACTAGTCACTTTTGACAAATCATAAATCAATAATTTATTAATTTCATCCTCAGGAAATTAAACCTTATTTCTATAAAATTATACATGAATGTTGAAGGAAGTTTTATTCATAACAGCAAAAATTTTGGAAACAATCCAAATGTCCATCAACAGAAGAAGGGATAAACAAAATAACAGGTATATATTTATTTATTCCATTATCATATAATGGAATACTATCAATATTTAGCAATAAAAGGAACGAACTACTGATACAGACAACAACATGAAATAATCGCAAATTTATGCTCAGTGAAAGAAGCAGAAGGATACAGTTTAATGGTGTTCAAGATGAGGAATAACGTGTGAAGAAAGAAATCAGACGAGGAATTTCCTGTGTGTGGTGAGGATAGACTGTTTTTGTAAATGAAATTCATTGGAACACATATGTGCTCATTTGTTTATAATCTATGGCTGCTTTCACACTACGACAACAGAGTGCAATAGTGTGACAGGGACCATATGGGTCAAATAGCTCAAAATATTTACTGTCTGACCCTTTACAGAAAAAGTTTACTGACCTCCTGTATAACAGGGCAAGATTACCAAAATGTTGGTAATTACAGAGTCTGGGCAGTGGATACATAGGGATCCTTTTTACTGTTCTCTCTACTTTTATGTGGTTTTTGATGTGTGGAGCTCTTTTGTCTCTGTGATTTTTTCCTTCTTTCTAGAATATTCTGGACCCTTTCTCATTTGTAGCATTTTCCTTTTAGATGGACTCGTGCAGCTCTTTTTACAGCTCGTGTAAAATGAAAACACTAGTGTACCCCCCAAACTCGGGGTGGGAGTTGGGGCAGTGGGCTTGCCTTCACAGCCTAACAGGTCTGAATTTGGAGCTGAGGAAAGGCAGGCATGTCACGCATGGCCTAAGTGAGTTGTCTTCCTCGCTTCCTCATCTCGGGTTAAAAAAAAAAAAAAAAAAAAGCTATTTTCTATTTTCCTTGATTTGTTTTTCCCTTGTCCCCATCTGAGGCAATTTCAGAGTTGCAAGGTAAGAGTTTCTGGACCAAGATCTGGTTAATATTCTGAGAAAAGAGCCTAAAAATGTTTGGTATGCTGCTGGTTAGGTTTAGGGCTGGAGCAGTACCCAGATTAGCATTCAAACAGGGCTTTTGGTTCAACCCTCCAGGCGGTATTAAAGACTATTCGTTTATCAGGAAGGTACCCATTACTAACTTCCCTTCTGAAGCTGTGGCTGCAGTAGCCAGCTGCTTGAGGATTCAGGTTTAAAAGATCTCAACCACATCTCTCTTCCTCTGAGAACCAAGCAGTCCCTGAGAGCTTTTGTATGGAGTCCACCCTCTAAGAAAGTCCTCTAATTAATGAAATTAGGGCATGAAAGGTGATGAGCACTAAAGGCAGTATAGACGTTATTACTTAGCCAAGGACTGGGCTTGTTGGTGTATCTTGCAGACCATCTCTGGGATTACAAATTAAGTTGGTATGACCAACTCAGCTCATTCATTCTTTCCAAAACTGACACCTTGTTGTATTTATACCACCTTATCACTGAAGGCCAGTTCTGAAATTATTAGGCTTTTAGAAAATTCAAGAATTTCAAACTAAATTTAAAGCATCCTTTTTGAAACCAGTTGAACATTTCCCTCCTTTCCTCCTTTCAATATTTTGTTATGCATTGAGTATAATCAACAGTTCATTGGAATCTCAGTTTACTAAGTCAATGAAATGATTCAAGAGTACAGCAGGGAGCTGTTGTTTGAGGACGGATAAAGACTTCAGAAAGTTTGGAATCCAAATGATAATATGAGAAATAAGTTTAAATATGGGAATAGTTCCCATATCTCTTCCCTCTTTGTCTCCCTCCCTCCCACCCTCCCTATCCCACCCCTCCAGACAGCCACAAAGAACCGATATGGGAACATATGTATATGTATAACTGACTCACTCTGTTATAAAGCAGAAACTAACACACCATTGTAAAGCAATTATACCCCAATAAAGATGTTAAAAAAATAAAAATAAAAAAGGTAAAAAAATAAAAAAATAAAAAAAAAAATAAATAAATATGGGAATAGTTTAAGCAGTTAATAGAATT
The DNA here is from genome assembly GCF_000442215.2 of Lipotes vexillifer. NCBI lineage: Eukaryota > Metazoa > Chordata > Mammalia > Artiodactyla > Lipotidae > Lipotes > Lipotes vexillifer. The sequence continues at coordinate 2,701,706 of NW_006793498.1, read as the reverse complement.
TATGCATAGGAAGGAAAGGTTGGAGTAGAACTTAAGCTCCAGGAATAATTTCTATTTTTAAATGCCTTGCACTAGTTGCTGAAATACTGTATGAAAACCTCTCCTTTAAGATTAATTTTTTTTTTTTTTGGAAGAGCATATTATGTCACTCATCACCATGTTTTAGAATGTGATGTGCATGAGGGTTTGATCTACTCACCTCCAAATCATATGCCTTTTGATAGCAACTAATATTTGAATTATGCTTTATAATTTACTGCTTTTGTTCCCTTGAGTTAATCCACACAACTAGGCTACAAATTAGGTAGCCTTGTACGAATAAATGAGAAAACTAACTCTGAGAGGTTAAGTGAAAAAGTGAAGGTCACAAAGCAAACAAGTTTCAGAGTCAGAGCTTCAACTCCGGTCCACTGCGGTCTATGCTATAGTTCTACTGTCTTCTGCTGCGAACGTTTTTTTTTTTTTTTTTTTTTTTCTTGCGTTATGCGGGCCTCTCACTGTTGTGGCCTCTCCCATTTGCGGAGCACAGGCTCCGGACGCGCAGGCTCAGTGGCCATGGCTCACGGGCCCAGCCGCTCCGCGGCATGTGGGATCTTCCCGAAACGGGGCACGAACCCGCGTCTCCTGCATCGGCAGGCGGACTCTCAAGCACTGCGCCACCAGGGAAGCCCGTGAACGTTTTAATTAGTATAGCAGACACTAGTTGAACTTCATGTCAAACACAGGAAACCCACACTTCGCATGGTAGCACAGAACCGTGAAGATGGTTGTACAAGCTGAAACTGTGCAAAGTGATCTCAGGGTAAAAAACTTAAAATGTTCTATGACTTGAAAATTTTTGTCAAAATTTTAAAAACTCTGTTATACACGTATAGAGAAATAAAAAGTAAAACTACCATTTTAATTTATTTAATACACTATTTAGTATACTCTATTTGAGTATACATATTATTTAGTACGCTATAATGTAAATCATTAGGCACATTAAGAATTAAAATGTTTTATTTCTTTGTTAAAGAAAAAGTATCAAGAGCAGTTTGAATAGCGCTTGCCTTCTTGTCGTATAACCTATGATATGGAGTGATCATCTTCCCTGTGCCTTGGCAAATTGTAATACCCCTTTCTAGGTTCGGATCAGCTTCCAACATTTTATCCTTTGCTTTTTTAATGTCAGAAAATATCTCTCAGAGTTCCGTTAATCTGAAGGTTTTCACTAGTGTCACTTCCTCGAGGACATCTTTATTCTTTTCATTACAACCACTTTCCTCATTTATGTCAGTAAACGTACTTTCAAGAGTTCCTTCTGGTGCATATCCAGAATCTTAGAACCAAAGCACCATCAACATTCCCATGATCAGCTATTTCTTCTCTAACTCCATTTGCACGGGATTTGAATTTCACTTCCAGAGCTATCACTTTCATTTCTTTGCTGTGTTTTTATCTTTGTCGGCCTATTCTCCCTTTTGAGTATCTGTTTTTATAAATTGTCATGTAGATTTATCACTGGGAGACAAGGAGGCAACCCAAATATACATTTGCTGCCTGTGCCTGAACTGAATAACAGAGCGTAGCGACCGATCACCGAGAAAATGTGAAAGGCACGATGTGATCGGTCACTGATGGTGACGCACATTTGTTATTCACCTAGTGCTTTGCAGACTGAAGAGCTAGCAGCAAAGTGTGTGCTTTATGCAATCACTCACAGTTAACGTGTGGTAATGAAATCTGAATCATGTTTTAGGGGGACTGGTAGTATTTAACTATACTATGGAATTTGAAATTTGTTTATCAGAATAGTACAAAGCAAAGTCTGCTTGTATCGAAGCCTATGATACTCTAGTGACGACTAACTTAAATGAGGACACTGCGTGAATTGGATTTAGGTAAAGAAGAAGGGGAGATTTTGTTGCACGGGGAGAATTACAGCAGGCAGAGCAGAGGGTGACTGGAGAGTGGATGCCTTGGCTAGGTCAAGGGTGTGACGCAAGTTTACAGAAAGAAAGGCAAAGTGAAAGATGACCAAAGGCTAACTTCACCCGCATTGCAATTTTGCCTTACACAAAATGCCATACTTACTATAAAATCTAGTTTTCTGACTAGAGAAAACACATAAAAATGTGTCCTTAAATATAAATAAATTATTTGACACACGTACTATCTATACTATATCTTTTGTTTGTGTTGTTACAAAAGTAACACATACTTGTAAAAGATTTGAATACTATAGAAGGGAAGAAAGAAAAAGGTGAAATTCCTTTTATTTGCCCATCTCTCTTCTCAGGAGGTAATAACTGCTAGTAGTAAAATTGTATTTCACTGGCATGCCATTCTTATTTTCTGTCTTATCATTTGCATTAGTCTAATACCAATTATGATATTATATGATGCTTACTTTAATTAGATGTATGTGGAAATTAGGAAGAACATTACTAGTGGAAACTTAAAATGGATATTTAAAGTTACCTTTTCTATAAAGAGAAAAGATGAAATCAGTCAGTTGCACTCCGGAAAGCCAAAGCCCTACTTCTTTTGCTGTATTGAGTGGGTATTAGTGGTGAATCCTTTAGAAAATACAAGAAATATAAAAGACCCTTTCCAAGGGTCAAGTTTTCTGGTTTACTCATGAAAGGACACATTTCAGAGTACCCGCTTTCATTCGGACTGGGGTATCTGAACCCCCCAAATCTCTGTCATTCACACTGACCTTGAAATATTCAAAAACAGGAATATATTTTAATCCAAAAGTAGCTCAAACCTCTAATTTGCCAGAAAAATAATGTGGCCATCTTAGAAGTAATTTTTTTTCTTACCTTTTAAAATTAAAGACCACTGACTCATACAAAAGTGTATTAATTATATGGATGTTTTGATACTACTCTTGTGTAATTACTTAGGTGTAAGAATAATACTTATATGTGAAACGAACACACGTATACAGCTCCGAACTTAAGACATAAACCCATAACTTTGGAGCTCCCATGCCTCTCCGTGGAGGCATTCGCCCTCCCCACTAAACTTATTCCTGAAATAGAGCCATTGCCTTGAATTCTTGGTTTTATTCCCTTTCTTTTCTTTGGGGTTTTAACACAAGTTTTTGATATCCTAAATCACTTCATTTCTTTTTGCACATTTTTGAAATTTATATCAATTTTACTCTGAATAAAATTTTCTGACTTATCATTTTTCTGCTTAACATTATGGTTATTTAACCATGACAGTCTCACTACATTTTATTCTTCACTTACAGCCCTGTATGGTATGCCATTATAGGAATATGCTGCAGTTTATTTACCATTTCTTCTGGAAAACGGACATTTGGATTGCTTCCTATTTTTAAACTACTCTAAGGAATTTTTGCATGTGTTTTCTGGTGTACATTTGCCAGAACGTTCCTGAGATTTATGCCAAGGAGAGAAATTAGTGGATCAGAAAGGCTCTGCACATCTTCAGTTTGCTTAGATAGTCCTTCCTTTATTTTTTCAAAGTGATTATATGAATTTAAGTTCTCAATGGCTATACACTGGAGTTCCCATTTTTCCACATCTTGCAAAGGTGGATATGAAATTATTTTTCACTGTGGAATTAATTTGCATTTGACAATTGGCGCAGTTGACCTACCTGAAAAGTGTACGGGTTTATGGCAATTAAAAAGCCATTGAGACTTCGTTGAGAGCAGATTCAGAGAAGTGGCAGGGACAGCTAATGTGGGAAGGATGCACATTAGAGTCAAAATTTTCTCAGTGAGGTAAGATTGATTCTGTCTGCCGAGAATGAAAGGGTAAGGAGGCCTCAAGCAGGCTGGTGAAGGTTTTGAGTAACTGATAAGAGACTTTGAAGACCAAAGACCTTGTTAAACTGTGCCTCATCAGGCCCCATTTATTCATTAAACGTTGATTTTTTTTTTTTTTAAATGGAAAGCACCTCATAATAGGCATTGGAAATGCATAAGTAAATGAGACTCAGTCCTGGCTCCAAAGAAGCCTAATGAGGAAGACCAATGTAAACATATAATTATGCAACGAGATGCTTGCTATGCTTAAGGCTCTACTCAACACAGCAGGAGTGCAGGAAGGAGTAATTGGCTCTGAGTGAATGAACAAGGAAGGTCTTATGAATGACAGAGAAGTAGGAGCATTCAGCCAAGGGTCCTGTAGCATGAGAGGGCACCATGCCTAGAGTGGCCTGAGCTGAGTGTTTCTGAGGACCAGGACACTAGAGACAGTGCAGGAAGGAAAGGCTGAAGAAGTAGGTTTCTACATCACACATTTAGGGATTTATCTTGTGAACAATGCAGTGGCATCAGAAGTTTTGTTTCTTTTTAAATTGTCTTGTAATAGCCTTTTTTAAAACATCCTTATTGGAGTATAATTGCTTTACAATGGTGTGTTAGTTTCTGCTTTATAACAAAGTGAATCAGTTATACATATACATATATCCCCATTTCTCTTCCCTCTTGCGTCTCCCTCCCTCCCTCCCTCCCTATCCCACCCCTCTAGGTGGTCACAAAGCACTGAGCTGATCTCCCTGTGCTATGCGGCTGCTTCCCACTAGCTATCTATTTTACGTTTGATAGTATATATGTGTCCATACCACTCTCTCAGTTTGTCCCAGCTTACCCTTCCCCCTCCCCGTGTCCTCAAGCCCATTCTCTAGTAGGTCAGTGTCTTTATTCCCATCTTGCCCCTAGGTACTTCATGACCTTTTTTTTTTTTTAGAGTCCCTATATACGTGTTAACATACGGTATTTGTTTTTCTCTTTCTGACTTAATTCACTCTGTATGACAGACTCTAGGACCATCCACCTCACTACAAATAACTCAATTTCGTTTCTTTTTATGGCTGAGTAATATTCCATTGCATATATGTGCCACATCTTCTTAACCCATTCATCTGTTGATGGACACTTAGGTTGCTTCCATGTCCTGGCTATTGTAAATAGAGCTATAATGAACATTGTGGTACATGACTCTTTTTGAATTATGGCTTTCTCAGGGTATATGCCCAGTAGTGGGATTGCTGGGTCGTGTGGTAGTTCTATTTTTAGCTTTTTAAGGAACCTCCATACTGTTCTCCACAGTGGCTGTATCAATTTACATTCCCACCAACAGTGTAAGAGGGTTCCCTTTTCTCCACACCCTCTCCAGCATTTATTCTTTCTAGATTTTTTGATGATGGCCATTCTGACTGGTGTGAGATGATATCTCATTGTAGTTTTGATTTGCATTTCTCTAATGATTAGTGATGTTGAGCATTCTTTCATGTGTGTGTTGGCAATCTGTATATCTTCTTTGGAGAAATGTCTATTTCGGTCTTATGCCCATTTTGCGATTGGGTTGTTTGTTTTATTGATATTGAGCAGCATGAGCTGCTTGTAAATTTTGGAGATGAATCCTTAGTTGCTTCATTTGCAAATATTTTCTCCCATTCTGAGGGTTATCTTTTCGTCTTGTTTATGGTTTCCTTTGCTGTGCAAAAGCTTTGAAGTTTCATTAGGTCCCATTTGTTTACTTTTGTTTTTATTTCCATTTCTCTAGGAGGTGGGTCAAAAAGGATCTTGTCGTGATTTATGTCATAGAGTGTTCTGCCTACGTTTCCTCTAAGAGTTTTATAGTGTCTGGCCTTACATTTAGGTCTTTAATCCATTTTGAGTTTATTTTTGTGTATGCTGTTAGGGAGTGTTCTGATTTAATTTTTTACATGTAGCTGCCCAGTTTTCCCAGCACCATTTATTGAAGAGGCTGCCTTTTCTCCACTGTATATTCTTGCCCCCTTTATCAAAGATAAGGTGACCATATGTGCGTAGGTTTATCTCTGAGCTTCCTATCCTGTTCCATTGATCTGTATTTCTGTTTTTGTGCCAGTACCACACTGTCTTGATTACTGTAGCTTTGTAGTATAGTCTGAAGTCAGGAAGCCTGATTCCTCCAGCTCCGTTTTTCTTTCTCAAGATTGCTTTGGCTATTCGGGGTCTTTTGTGTTTCCATACAAATTGTGAAATTTTTGGCTCTAGTTCTGTGAAAAATGCCAGTGGTAGTTTGATAGGGATTGCACTGAATCTGTAGAGTGCTTGGGGTAGTATAGTCATTTTCACAATGTTGATTCTTCCAATCCAAGAGCATGGTATATCTCTCCATCTGTTTGTATCATCTGTGATTTCTTTCATCAGTGTCTTACAGTTTTCTGCATACAGGTCTTTTGTGTCCTTAGGCAGGTTTATTCCTAGGTATTTTATTCTTTTTGTTGCAGTGGTACATGGGAATGTTTTCTTAATTTCATTTTCAGATTTTTCATCATTAGTGTATAGGAATGCAAGAGATTTCTGTGCATTAATTTTGTATCTTGCTACTTTAACAAATTCATTGATTAGCTCTAGTAGTTTTCTGGTAGCATCTTTAGGATTCTCTGTGTATAGTATCATGTCATCTGCAAACAGTGACAGCTTTACTTCTTCTTTTCCCATTTGGATTCCTTTTATATCTTTTTCTTCTCTGATTGCTGTGGCTAAAACTTCCAAAACTATGTTGAATAATAGTGGTGAGAGTGGGCAACCTTGTCTTGCTCCTGATCTTAGGGGAAATGGTTTCAGTTTTTCACCATTGAGGATGTTATTGGCTGTGGGTTTGTCATATATGGCCTTTATTATGTTGAGGTAAGTTCTCTCTATGCCTACTTTCTGGAGGGTTTTTATCATAAATGGGTGTTGAACTTTGTTGAAAGCTTTCTCTGCATCTATTGAGATGATCATATGGTTTTTCTCTTTCAGTCGGTTAATATGGTGTATCACATTGATTAATCTGAGTATATTGAAGAATCCTTGCATTCCTGGGATAAACCCCACTTGATATGATCCTTTAATGTGATGCTGGATTCTGTTTGCTAGTATTTTGTTGAGGATTTTTGCATCTATGTTCATCAGTGCTATTGGCCTGTAGTTTTCTTTTTTTGTGACAGCCTTGTCTGGTTTTGGTATCAGGGTGATGGTGGCCTCATAGAATGAGTTTGGGAGTATTCCTCCCTCTGCTATATTTTAGAAGCGTTTGAGAGGGATAGGTGTTAGCTCTTCTCTAAACGTTAGATAGAATTCACCTGATTGGTGTTAGCTCTTCTCTAAATGTTTGATAGAATTCGCCTGTGAAGCCATCTGGCCCTGGGCTTTTGTTTGTTGGAAGATTTTTAATCACAGTTTCAATTTCAGTGCTTGGTCTGTTCATATTTTCTATATCTTCCTGGTTCAGTCTTGGCAGGTTGTGCATTTCTAAGAGTTTGTCCATTCCACATTGTCCATTTTATTGGCATAGAGTTGCTTGTAGTAATCTCTCATGATCCTTTGTATTTCTGCAGTGTCAGTTGTTACTTCTCCTTTTTCATTTCTAAGTCTGTTGATTTGAGTCTTCTCCCTTTATATCTTGATGAGTCTGGCTAATGGTTTATCAATTTTGTTTATCTTCTCAAAGAACCCGCTTTTAGTTTTATTGATCTTTGCTATCATTTCCTTCATTTCTTTTTCATTTATTTCTGATCTGATTTTTATGATTTCTTTCCTTCTGCTAACTCTGGGGTTTTTTTGTTCTTCTTTCTCTAATTGCTTGAGGTGCAAGGTTAGGTTGTTTATTCGAGATGTTTCCTGCTTCTTAAGGTGGGCTTGTATTGCTATAAACTTCCCTCTTAGAACTGCTTTTGCTGCATCCCATAGGTTTTGGGTCATCATGTTTTCATTATCATTTGCTCCTAGGAATTTTTTGATTTCTTCTTTGATTTCTTCAGTGATCTCTTGGTTATTACGTAGTGTATTGTTTAGCCTCCATGTGTTTGTATTTTTTACATATTTTTTCCTATAATTGATATCTAGTCTCATAGTGTTGTGGTCAGAAGATACTTGATAAGATTTCAGTTTTCTGAAATTTACCAAGGCTGGATTTGTGACCCAAGATATGATCTATCCTGGAAAATGTTCCATGAGTACTTGAGTAGAAAGTGTATTCTGTTGTTTTTGGATGGAATGTCCTTTAAATATCAATTAAGTCCATCTTGTTTAATGTGTCATTTAAAGCTTGTGTTTCCTTATTTATTTTCATTTTGAATGATCTGTCCATTGGTGAAAGTGGGGTGTTAAAGTCCCCTAATATGATTGTGTTACTGTTGATTTCCCCTTTTATGGCTGTTAGTATTTGCCTTATGTATTGAGGTGCTCCTATGTTTGGTGCATAAATATTTACAATTGTTATATCTTCTTCTTGGATTGAACCCTTGATCATTATGTAGTGTCCTTCTTTGTCTCCTGTAATAATCTTTGTTGTAAAGTCTATTTTACCTGAGAATTGCTACTCCAGCTTTCTTTTGATTTCCAATTGCATGGAATATCTTTTTTCATCCCCTGACTTTCAGTCTGTATGTGTCTCTAGGTCTGAAGTGGGTCTCTTTTAGACAGCAAATATATGGGTCTTGTTGTTGTTTCCATTCAGCCAATCTGTGTCTTTTGGTGGGAGCATTTAGTCCATTTACATTTAAGGTAATTATCGATATGTATGTTCCTATTCCCATTTTCTTAGTTGTTTTGGGTTCGTTATTGTAGGTCTTTTCCTTCTCTTGTGTTTCTTGCCTAGAGAAGTTCCTTTAGCAATTGTTGTAAAGCTGGTTTGGTGGTGCTGAACTCTCTCAGCTTTTGCTTGTCTGTAAAGTTTTTAATTTCTCCATCACATCTGAATGAGATCCTTGCTGGGTAGAGTAATCTTGGTTGCAGGATTTTCTCCTTCATCACTTTAAATATGTCCTGCCAGTCCCTTCTGGCTTGCAGAGTTTCTGCTGAGAGATCAGCTGTTAACCTTATGGAGATTCCCTTATATGTTATTTGTCGCTTTTCCCTTGCTGCTTTTAATATTTTTCTTTGTATTTAATTTTTGATAGTTTGATAAATATGTGTCTTGGCATGTTTCTCCTTGGATTTATCCTGTATGGGACTCTCTGTGCCTTCTGGACTTGATTAACTATTTCCTTTCCCATATTAGGGAAGTTTTCAACTATAATCTCTTCACATATTTTCTCAGTACCTTTCTTTTTCTCTCCTCCTTCTGGGACCCCTATGATCTGAATGTTGGTGCATTTAATGTTGTCCCAGAGGTCTCTGAGACTGTCCTCAATTCTCTTCATTCTTTATTCTGCTCTGCAGTAGTTATTTCCACTATTTTATCTCCCAGGTCACTTATCCGTTCTTCCGCCTCAGTTATTCTGCTCTTGATCCCTTCTAGAGAATATTTAATTTCATTTATTGTGTTGTTCATCACTGTTTGCTCTTTAGTTCTTCTAGGTCCTTGTTAACTGTTTCTTGCATTTTCTCTATTCTGTTTCCAAGATTTTGGATCATCTTTACTCTCATTATTCTGAATTCTTTTTCAGGTAGACTGCCTATTTCCTCTTCATTTGTTAGGTCTGGTGGATTTTTACCTTGCTCCTTCATCTGCTGTGTGTTTCTCTGTCTTCTTATTTTGCTTAACTTACTGTGTTTGGGATCTCCTTTTTGTAGGCTGCAGGTTTGTAGTTCCATTGTTTTTGGTGTCTGCCCCCAGTGGCTACAGTTGATTCAGTGGGTTGTGTAGGCTTCCTGGTGGAGAGGACTAGTGCCTGTGTTCTGGTGGACGAGGCTGGATCTTGTCTTTCTGGTGGGCAAGTCCACATCTGGTGCTGTGTTTTGGGGTGTCTGTGACCTTATTATGATTTTAGGCAGCCTCTCTGCTAATGGGTGGAGTTATGTTCATGTCTTGCTAGTTGTTCGGCATAGGGTGTCCAGCACTGTAGCTTGCTGGTCATTCAGTGGAGCTGCGTCTTGGCGTTGAGATGGAGATCTCTGGGAGATTTTTGCCTTTTGATATTATGTGGAGCTGGGAGGTCTCTGGTGGACCAACATCCTGAACTTGGCTCTTCCACCTCAGAGGCACAGCCCTGATGACTGGCTGCAGCACAAAGAGCCTGTCCTCCACACAGCTCAGAATAAAAGGGAGCAAAAAAGAATGAAAAAGATGAAATAAAATGAAATGAAATAAAATAATTAAAATAAAAAATAATTATTAAAAACAATTTTTAAGTAATAAAATAAAGAAGAAAAAGCAACCAAACCAAAAAACAAATCCACCAATGATTACAAGTGCTAAAAACTATCCTAAGAAAAAGAAAAAAAAAAAAAAAAAAGACAGAAAGAACCCTAGGACAAATGGTAAAAGCAAAGCTATATAGACAAAATCACACACAGAAGCATACACATACACACTCACAGAAAGAGAGAAAGGAAAAAATATATATATATCGTTGCTCCCAAAGTCAACCTCCTCAATTTGGGATGATTCCTTGTCTATTCAGGTATTCCACATATGCAGGGTACATCAAGTTGATTGTGGAGATTTAATCTGCTGCTCCTGAGGCTGCTGGGAGAGATGTTCCTTTCTCTTCTTTGTTCACACAGCTCCTGGGGTTCAGCTTTCGATTTGGACCCGCTTCTCTGTGTAGGTCGCCGGAGGCCATCTGTTCTTTGCTCAGACAGGACGGGGTTAAAGGAGCAGCTGATTCGGGGGTCTGGCTCCCTCAGGCCGGGGGGAGGGAGGGGCACGGAGTGCGGGGCGAGCCTGCGGCGGCAGAGGCCAGTGTGAAGTTGCACTAGCCTGAGGCGCGCTGTGTGTTCTCCCGGGGAAGTTGTCCCTGGATCCCGGGCCCCTGGCAGTGGCGGGCTGCACAGGCTCCCAGGAGGGAAGGTGTGTATAGTGACCTGTGCTTGCACACAGGCTTCTTGGCTGTAGCAGCAGCCTTAGCATCTCATGCTTGTCTCTGGTGTCCACACTGATAGCCGTGGCTTGCGCCCATCTCTGGAGCTCCTTTAAGCGGCGCTCTTAATCCCCTCTCCTTGCGCATCACGAAACAGAGGCAAGGAAAACTCTCTTGCCTCTTTGGCAGCTCCAGACTTTTTCCTGGACTCCCTCCCGGCTAGCTGTGGTGCACTAGCCCCCTTCAGGCTGTGTTCATGCCACCAACCCCAGTGCTCTCCCTGGGGTGTAAGCTCCGAAGCCCAAGCCTCAGCTCCTAGCCTACGCCAGTCGTGGCAGGTGAGCAGACAAGCCTCTCGGGCTGGTGAGTGCCGGTCAGCACCGATCCTCTGTGCGGGAATCTCTCCGCTTTGCCCTCCGCACCCCTGTGGCTGCGCCCTCCTCTCTGGCTCCGAAGCTCCCCTTCTCCGCCACCTGCAGTCTCTGCCCACGAAGGGGCTCCTAGTGTGTGGAAACCTTTCCTCCTTCACAGCTCCCTCCCACTGGTGCAGGTCCCATCCCTATTCTTTTGTCTCTGTTTTGTCTCTTTTTCTTTTGCTCTACCCAGGCATGTGGGGGAGTTTCTTGCCTTTTGGGAGGTCTGAGGTCTTCTGCCAGCGTTCTGTAGGAGTTGTTCCACATGTAGATGTATTTCTGATGTATTTGTAGGGAGGAAGGTGATCTCCACATCTTACTCTTCTGCCATCTTGAAGCTCCTCCCCCTAATAGCCTATTTTTAAGAACAGTTTTAAATTCATAGCAATATTGAGCAGAAAGTACAGAGAGCTCCCATCTACCCCCTGCCTCCACACATGCATCAGAATTTTTTAAGCTGAGCGTCTTGATGGCAGTGTTTTCAAAAAGGTATCTCCAGTTACCATCAAGAGACTGGAGCAGGAAGAGACTGGTAGGAAAAGAAGTTAGGAGGCTCATTCTAGGAGGAACAATTAATGGGATTTGGTAACCAAGTGAAAAGAATGAGGGAGGAGGATTTTTCACTTTGTAGGTGGAAGGAAACATAATTAACCTATGTTGAGTGTCTAACAGGAAGAAAAAGTTGGGTGGCTTCTGTATAGAGAACAATTTGATCTAAGTTTGGAGCAGTTTCTTTTATTTTCTCAAATGTTCAAAGGAAGTTCAAAAAAGCTGAAATGTATGGTACATAGTGGAATATCAATCTTACCATCACATGCTCTAATGAACCGAGGTTTTATTTAGACAATTCTAGAGACTATTTTGTCTGCTATAATTTAGTAAAATTAAAACAATATTGCTTTTATGTATTTCAAAATAAGTATTCGTTACAGTGGTCATTATATAAACTCTGCAAAAGGCAAGTAAATAATACATTGAAATTATTCTCCTCTCAAACATAATTACCATGGAGTTCATGACATTTCATAGGTGAGTGCACCTGTATCCAAACAATCCTTTTGGATCAAAATTTATTTTAGCTAAGATTCTAGAAATTCACTACAGAATTTGATTATAACTTTCTTAGGTAAAATACCATGGCACATTAGGAAAAGAAGACCTAATTGGTGCCTTATTTGCTGAATATAAAAGCTGGAAAGATACTTTTGATAACATAATTCTTAAACAATAAAAGAACCTATGAGAAACTATTCTGAGATTAAAACCACAAAGCACAATTTCATGCCTAACTTGAAATAAAAATAAAGATAATTTAAAGGGTGATAGCATTCCATGAACTAGGTATCTTTTTACCATCTGCACTTCTCTAATCTCTATAGTAACAATATCCAAACATGGGGTCTTGAAGCACCCTTTAAATTCTCAAAAAAAGATTAAGTTGTGTTCAGCTTTATTTATTTATGGCTTTATTTTCAAGTTAACATTGCTGTTATAACCTCGATAGTAGCTGAGGTTTTCTGTCATTTAAATGGAATTAAAATTGGCTTTAGCCCCTTTCTCAAGTCCTGTGGGGTATTTGGTGCCAGTCCCATGAGTTTTGCAGGTTTTGGTGCCTTATGTTCTCCTGTTATGTGTGTCTCCAAAATCCTGTCTACTCCTATGACTGTTCTCTTCTTTCCCTGTCACACTAACCTTGAAATAACACTCAGAATATTTTTCATTGGGAAAATAAATTTTCAGTGATTTTTATTTTATTTTTCAGTATGTAGGCTTTGCAATTTTGGGGGGTTAAACTTATCCCTAAGTATTATTTTTTTCTTTTTGATGCTATTTTAAATGGAATTGTTTTCTTAATTTCATTTTCAGGTTGTTAATTGCAAGCATATAGGAATACCATTTATTTTTGTGTATTAATCTTGTATCCTGCAACTTTGCTGAACTCATTTATTCTAATTTTTAATGTATTCCTTTCCTTAGGATTTTCTATCGATTACATCTTCTGAGAATAGAAATAGATTACTTTTTTATTTCCCACAGATACCTTTCCTCCCTCCCTCCCTCCCTTCCTCCCTCCCTTCCTTCGTTCCTTCCTTCCTAATTGCCATAGCAAGGGCCTCCAGTACAGTGTTGAATAGAAGTGGCAAGAATGGACATCCTTGTCTTTTTCCTGGTCTTAGGGGAAACATATTAAATGTTTCATTTAATGATGTTAGGTGTGGGGTTTTTATAGATGTCCTTTATCAGGTTGAGGAAGTTCCCTGTTATTTCTGGTTCACTGAGTATGTCTTTATCTTGAAGGGGTATTGAATTTTGTCAAATGCTTTTTCTGCACCTATTCTGAGATGATCATGTGCATTGGCCTTTATTAATATGATTTTTTTAGTAATTGGTTTCTGGATGTTAAAACAACCTTGCATTCCTGGAATAAATCCCACTTGTTAATAGCGCATAGTCTTTTTATATGTGTTTGATTCGTTCTGCTAGTATTTTATTGAGAATTTTGAGTTTTTCTGTAAGAGATTTTGGTCTATAGCTTTCTGGTGTTTTTTTGGTCTGGTTTTAACAATACTTGCTTTTTAAGAGGGTTCAGAGTTGGGAAAGGTAAAAAAAGCTCATGTGCAGCTGCTGAGACGTTAAATCCTACCTCTGGTACCCAATTTACCCACGTATTCAATAGCAATTTATTGTGAATCCACTATCCATAACTCTCTTCTATATTTTGGGAATATAGCAGTGAAAAATGCAAGGTTTCTGCTGTCAAGGAGCTTAACAAATGAGTACGTATAAAATAAATAAAATATATAAAGAAATAAGTATAAATAAACTAAGAAATAAAAGTTATGTCAAGACTAATAAGTGATTAAGAAACAAAGCATGGTAAGGGAAGATGTTGGAGAGAGATCTTAGGTACGATCATGAGGGAAATCATCTTAATGAGGTGGCATGTAAGTAAGACCTGAATGAAGTTAAGGCATAAGTCATGTGCACATCTGGGGAAAGAGTTCTCCAGACAGAGGACATAGTAAGTGCAAAATCTGAGGCAGAGGCATGCTTGATGTGTTTGAGGATTAAAAAGGAGGCCAGCAGAGCTGGAGTGGAGCCATCACTTAGAATTATGTCCTACTGCACACAACTGAAAACTGCATTTACAGTGGCTTAATCAAATGGGGGTTTTGTTTGTATCATGTGTACAAGCTGATGTGGGAGCTCCATAATGCCCTCAGGAACCCAGATTCTTTCTCGCTTTTCTCTCTACCAATCTTGGCATAAATTCAATGCATGTGTTGTCTTATGATCAAGATGGCTGGTCTACTCCTATTTACCCTTCTGGCTTTCAAGCAGGCAGAAAGTGAAAGATGAAGAGGCAAAGGCCACATGCAAACTCAGTCAGTTTCTTTAAGGTCTTATCTACTTATTTTTCCAGCTGGGAAGCTATTAAGCAACTTATGCTCATTGGACACAAATTAGGTATATCACATGAATACCCCTAGCTGCAAAGAAGGCTATGTGTGGCCATGTGACCAATAGTGTTTTTTTAGCTGGAGGAATTACCTACCCCCGTAACATTTCAGTAGGAAAATAGGAAAGAATAGATTTTGAGTAGGCAGTTAGTAGTCTCTGATCCATGAGGTCAGAAAGGTAGTGGGAGCTGGCTAAGGTAGGGGCTTATAAATTAGGTCTAGGTCTTTGGATTTTATTGAGTGACATGAAAAGCTTGAGAGTCTTTTGTTCAGAGGTGTCACATGGTATGGCTTATGTATTTTTTTAGTCTGGGCTTTCGATACAATTTTGTATACAGGACTGAAATCAGAATCTTACTCAATCTGAAGGTACTGCATATCGGGGATTATCACCAATCCACTTAACACTGGCAGTGGGGTTATTATTGCTGTCTGACAGGTGGCTGATCCAGTTCCAAAAACTCATCCATAGGATTTGCTTCCTTGGACTACTTCTGATAGCAACTCTCTTATCCTGGATTTCTCCTAAAATCAGAGCCTGAGATGAATGCTTACTGTGAGGGTAGTTTCTTTAGGAAATGAGCAGGCTTGAGGGACTGAGCGGAATAAAATAGAGGGAATGCCAATACAAGAATGTATTGTAAAATTGGCTATTTTTGAGAGAGGGCCAATGGTACTCAGTCATTCTAGGATTTTCTACAGAATAGTAAAGAATGAACCTCACAATTGTCTACTGAAGGAATGAAAAAAAGAGCCTTTTATCAATTGGCTTTCAACCCCCATTACTTGAGTGTTGCCTGGTGGGATACCAACTCCCCTGCACTTCTGAGTTTCTTGTGCTTGATTGCCAAGGGAACTGCTGCACGCATCCCAAGCAGAAGCATCTGAGATCTGCTGGGATAGAGGCAAGGGATATAGTACAAATCTGAACTGATGTCCTTTTGTCATGAAGGAAGATGAAACTTGCAAAGAGGAGACAGGCTCTATTCACTGACAACTCATAGAACTGAAAGTGGGGATATTTATCTGTTGTCTTCAGTTCCTTATCTAGGTCAGATTTGAAGATAATAGGAAATGTCCTTAATAGCCTCCTATAGAGTATTTTTGTTTCCTTGACAGCTGGAGGCCCAGACACATAGTTTTCCCACAACACAACCAACCAGGAAAAGATTCCTGATAACTGTGCAACCTGTGAACATCTGTCTCCAGCACAGTATCTCCAATGAAATGATTATGTATGAGAAGGATGCCATTATGTATGTGAAACAAGGAAGCGAAATGGTGCAGCAATGAGAGCTGCTTCATTACTCTTCCAGGGAATGGCAAGACAGAGAGGGAGGATGTTTAATTTGCTGCTAGCACATGTCTAGGTAGAGCCAAAGATGGGTGAAATCTGAACTCAGAACTTTGGATATCAGAAGTAGGGTGAAGAAAACCAAAGGATAGATAGGGAGAGAAAGCAACCACGATCCCTCACTGACTGGACTACATTATAATCAGGTCAAGAAATCATTCAGTAGTAAATGTATGAAGAGCCAAGTTTACCAGTAAGGTAGGGGACAGAGCGTCCTCACATGACTAGTAGGCTCCTGTGATATCTCACAAAATAGGCTCCTCCCCCACTGGCACTAGAGCTAAAAATAATTTATTGTGGGGAATCTGCTTACTCACTGGGTGAAAAGGCAAGTGTGTTTACTTGATGGTAAGAAAGCAAAGCTGAAATCCCAGTTTTGCTCATCACAATGTTTATTTTTATATTTCCGTTAATGCTAATATCCACCTTCTCAGATCCTAGCTATAGAATGCAGAATAGTGGCCTCCCAAAGATATCCAAATCCTAATCCTTAAAACCGATGAATATGTGATCTTACAATACTTAGTAAAAAGGACTTTGCTGATGTAATTAAGGATCATGAAATGGCGTGATTATTTTTGATTATCTAAGTAGATCTAAAGTGATCATACAGTTCTTGTAAGAAAGAGACAGAAGGTGAGCATCAAAGGGGATGTGATCATAGTGTCAGACATCAAAGTGAGAGGTTTGAATATGTTAGGTTGCTGGCTTTGAAGATGGAGGAAGGGGGCCAAGCAATGCAGGTGGCCTCTAGAAGCTAGAAAAAAGCAAAGCAAAAGATTCTCCATGAGAACCGGAAGGAATGTAGCTCCACTGACACCTGATCTTTAGCCCAGTGAGGCAAATTTCAGATGTTGACCTCCAGAACTGTAGGATTATAAATTTGTGATGTTTTAGGCACTAAATTTGTAGCGCTTTGTTTCAGAAGCAAAAGAAATTACAATGGCCAATACCTGTTTACTACTGCTGGAGTTTCCCATTTTTCTTTTCACTATTCTAAGATATAGAACCAGGTATACTTCAGCCAAGTATTTCTTCCTAGATATAATTTTTTTTACTAGAAATTCTCTCCTTTCCCGCCCCAATCAACTAGGGTGAACAATGAGAAATCTGTAGATTCCCTTTACATCTTTTACTTGGGCTAAAACTATTTCTGTGGAGTTAGCGCTCAGCTCTCTCTTACTTGAGTTTGAACTGAAGCATACTTCTCAGTTTTCTAGAGTCAAAGATGCCATCAATGTAGAAGATAGTCCTTGTATAAATTAAAAACTCTAGCAGCAAAGTTTCCAGGAGCCCAAACACCCATGGTCATAGGATCAGGGCAGGGTCCCGAAGATCATTTCATCTTCCTGCCAAAAAATCTACAATGAAAAGGTCTCTTGGAGGGAAATCCTCTTCTCTCTTCCCTTCCCTTCTCCTAAGAGTACAGTCCCTTCAGTCCTTCTACCAAAAGTTGATCTCTATCCTTCTTCCTGTGATAGCCTCTTGCTAACCTCTGAGAAATAGGAAAGAGGTATCAGAACGCCTGTTCCTCTATCCTACCTTCATTAAGGACAAGTACTACATTATTGATCTTTGTGTTTTCAGTACTGGCAAAGAAGAGACACTCAATAAATATGTGTTGAACAGCGTCCAAAATTCCACTTTTGTAAATGTTCTTGGTGCCCTGAAGTCTTGTAAATCCTCAGAGACTCTTGTTAAAATGTAAATATTCTTTTGAGAAATGAATTTGTAGCTCTTACCTGCTAACGCCTTGAAGGGAATTAATTGCTCACTAAACTCAAGACCCATTGGAAATAGAACACTAACATTTATTAAACATCTTCTGCATCTGACGTGCTTGATTTATATTATCTCATTTAAACCTCACACTAACCCTACACAGAATCATTCTCTCCATTTTACAGATGACAAAAGTGAAGCTCATAGACAAACAGCTCACAGAGAAGCCAGTGTTCTTTCTGCTTTGCTACACTGAAAGGAAAGAAGTGCATTTTGAGGAGGAATAGGGTGTACACAAATATTCGCCTTTCCTCTGGGCAGTTAAAAGTAGTTCATCTAAGAATAACTCCAGCAAACTATTCCATATGAAAGTTTCCTTGCGGTTTGGCATTACCACAAGAGTGGCATTTACTAGGATTATGATTAAGATCTAAACTGAGACTGAACAAGGTAACACTTTTGGTCACAGAGCCATCTCTAATTTCTTAACTTCAGCTCCATCCTAGGTAATGCTCTGAATATAGCTATCTCAAAAATATGTCTTCCTATCATTGATTCTTTTTAGAAGAAAAAATGTAGTTATTCTCACTCCATATTATTCTACTTATCACAATCAGAGAGTTTCTGGGTCTATGGGACATCTTACTACATTTGGTACTTCTGATTTATCTTCTCCCTTTCTTTTTTTCCCCCTTTGTTTAATTTCAACACCTTAGTGTCTAGAAGTGTTCTCCAAACAAAAGTATGCATAAGTATGCATAAGTAATTCACCTGGTATTTCTAATATTTTTCTTTAGACTGTTTTAGTTTTGCATTTTACGAGTTTTTTGATTTTAAATCTAGAAGGGTTTGAACAATACTCTTTGACTTATGGTGAAGAGTGATTAACTCTTTCCAAGTTAAATTGGGCTTCAGAGGCAACCTTATAGTTAAAATTGTCTTCTTGTCAAAGGTACAAGTATTAACAGAGCGCTTTCTGAATTACTAGGGTTCTCAGAAAAGATAGAGATACTATAGAAACTCTTTCTCTCTAAAAAATAGCAGTATATTAAGAAATCCCCACTAAAAAAAAAAAAAAAAGTGGTACATTTAAATGGTTTTGTAAGGAAGGCTGATATTGTCATTGATATCGCTCAGCATATGCAGTTCAAAGTTTGGCTTTATTAAAATTTCTTTTTTGATATCTTGTAAGTATTTTGATTAACAATAGAATATTTATTGTATTAGAAAAATAGCACTTGTAATAGTGTTATAAGTATTAAGAAGGGGGTGACATCAGCAAGATGGCATAAACAGGAGGTTCTAGCCTTCATACCCCACAGAAACAGTAATTTAACACCCATTCTCAGACGCAGATACCATCATGAGAGCTCTGAAATTCAGGTGAGAGATTATAGCACCTCAGTGATGCAGAAATGATTTTTTAAAAAATGAAAAGGGTAAGAACAGTTTCACTTTACCCACATCTCTCCTTCCCCAAGCTGCACAGCATGGCACTGAAAGAGGTCACCTTAGCCATAAATTCTCCTGTGCAGGAAAGAGAGAACAGAGTTAATATTGGACTTCCCTTGACTTTGGGTACCTGAGAGGCCATTCTCACCCAGGACACTAAGGTGGCACACCTAGATCCCCGAAGGACAAAGGAAAGGGGTAAGGACTCTCAACAACCAGTGTGCAGATTTTGATAGCTAGCCTGAGGCCCTGATAGCAGACCTTCCTGCAGCCTCCAGCAATAGGTCTGCTCACCTAAGGACCCAGCAGCAGAACTGCATGCTCAGAGATTCTGGCAGCGGACTTGCCTGCCTATGGACCATGGCAGCAGGCTGCCCACAGACGCTGCCAGCTGGCCTGACCAAAGACCCTGCCAACTGGCCCACCCAGAATCTCTGGCCAGGCTGACTGCTGAAAGCCCGCCCATAAAGACAGGAAGACCTGACCAAAGACCCTGCCAGCTGGCCTGACCAAAGACCCTGCCAAATGGCCCACCCAGAATCTCTGGCCAGGCTGACTGCTGAAAGCCCGCCCATAAAGACAGGAAGACCTGACCAAAGACCCTGCCAGCTGGCCTGACCAAAGACCCTGCCAAATGGCCCACCCAGAATCTCTGGCCAGGCTGACTGCTGAAAGCCCGCCCATAAAGACAGGAAGAGGTGACTTTTTTCAAATGTGCAGACACTGACACAAGGCTGCAAGGACCATGAAGAACCAGGGAAACATAATACCACCAAAGGAACGAAATAAAGCTCTAGTAATGACCTTAAAGAAATGGAGATCTAAAAACTGCCAGACAAAAATATTCACAGTAACAGTCTTAAACTCAGTGAGCTACAAAAGGACAGACAACTAAACAAAGTCATGAAAACTACATGAACAGAATGAGTAGTTCAACAAAGAGGAAAAAATCAGAAAAAAAGAAGAAAATAGAAATTCCGAAGCTGAAGAATACAGTGACTGAACTGAAAATTTTAATACAGAACTTCTACAGCAGACTTGATCAAGCAGAAGAAAGAATCAACAAATGCAAAAATAGATCATCTGAAAACACCCAAAGGAAAAGCAGGAAAAAAAGCAAAGAAGAAAAAGCAAGGAAAGCCTATGGGACTTGGGGAATAATATCAATAGAATCAAAGTGCACATCACGATAGGTCCCAAAAGGGGAAGAGAAAAAGGGCAGAAATATTATTTAAAGACATAAGGGCTGAAAATTGCCCAAATCTGGGAGAGTCCCATCAGATTAATGAATCCCAAAGGACTCCAAATAGGTTAAAGAGATCTACACTGCGACATATTACAATTAAATTGTCAAAAGACAAAGCTTTGGGCTTCCCTGGTGGCGCAGTGGTTGAGAATCTGCCTGCCAATGCAGACGACACGGGTTCGAGCCCTGGTCTGGGAAGATCCCACATGCCATGGAGCAACTAGGCCCGTGAGCCACAATTACTGAGCCTGCGCGTCTGGAGCCTGTGCTCCGCAACAACAGAGGCCGCGATAGTGAGAGGCCTGCGCACCGCGATGAAGAGTGACCCCCACTTGCCACAACTAGAGAAAGCCCATGCACAGAAATGAAGACCCAACACAGCCATAAATAAATAAATAAA
>NW_006793498.1:2668586-2680836 GCF_000442215.2 Lipotes vexillifer | reverse complement strand
TTTTAAAAAAAAAAAAAAAAAAAAAAAAAAAAAAAAAAGACAAAGCATTTTTAAAGTAGCAAAAGAAAAGCTACTCACCTGGCAACTCCTATAAGATTATCCATAAATTTCTCAGCAGAAACCCGGCAGGCCAGGGTATAGTGGGATAATATACATATATATATATATATATATATATATATATGTACACAAACACACACGTATGTAAAGTGCTGAGAAAAAAACCTCACCAACTAAGAGTACTATAGATGCCAAAACTATCTTTTAAAAATGAAGGCAAGAAACAGACTTTCCCAGAGAAACAAAAACTTTGAGTTCATCACTACTATAAGAAGGGCTACAGAGAGTTCTTGAAATTGAAATGATAGGTTACCAAACAGAAATACAAAAGCATAGGACAGTATGAATCTCACTGGAAAAGGTAAATGTATAGACAAATACAGAATAATGTACTACTGACAGGATGATACACAAATCACTTTTAAGCCTATTATAAAAGTTAAAAGTATTAAGAATAACTACACTGGGAGATACTGCAGGTTGGTTCCAGACCACTGCAATAAAGCAAGTCACACAATTTTTTGGTGGCCCAGTGCATATAAAAGTTACGTTTACACTATATTGTAGTCTATTAAGTGTGCAATAGCATTATGTCTAAAACAATATATACACCTTAATCTAAAAATAGTTTTTTGCTGAAAAATGCTAACCGTCATCTGAGCCTTCAGCAAGTCATAATCTTTTTGCTGGTAGAGGGTCTTGCCTCGATGTTGGTGGCTGGTGACTGATCAGGGTGGTGGTTGCTGAAGAATAGCTCTGGCAATTTCTTAAAATAAGACAACAGTGAAGTTTGCCACATCAATTGATTCTTCTTTTCATGGATGATTTTTCTGTAGTGTGCAATGCTTTTTGATAGCAATTTACCCATTAGAGAAGGTAGAACTTCTTTCAAAATTGGAGCCAGTCCTCACTGAACCTGCTGCTACTTTATCAACTAAGTTTATATTAACTAAGTTAATATTCTAACTCCTTTCTGTCATTTCAGCAGTCTTCACAGCATCTTTACCAAGAGTAGATTCTATCTCAAGAAACCACTTCCTTTTTTTTTTTTTTAATTTTTATTGGGGTAGAGTTGATTTACAGTGTTGTGTTAGTTTCAGGTGTACAGCAAAGTGAATGTTATACATATACAAATACCCACTCTTTTTTAGATTCTTTTCCCATATAGGCCATTACAGAGTATTCAGTAGAGTTCCCTGTGCTATTCAGTAGGTCCTTATTAGTTGTCTGTTTTATATATGGTAGTATGTATATGTCAATCCCAATCTTTTAATTTATGCCCCCCCTTACCCCCTGGTAACCATAAGTTTATTTTCTACATCTGTAACTCTATTTCTGAAAGCACTTTCTTTGCTCATCCACAGGAAGCAACTGTTCATCAGTGAAAGTTTTATCATGAGATGGTAGCAATTCAGTCACATCTTCAGGCTCCACTTCTAATTCTAGTTATCTTGCTATTTCCACCACATCTGCAATTACTTACTTCGCTGAAATTTTGAACCACTCAAGGTCATCCATGGCGGTTGGAATAAACTTCTTCCAAACTTCTTGTTAATGTTAACATTTTGATTTCTTCCCATGAATCATGAATGTTCTTAATGGCATCTAGAATGGTAAATTCTTTCCAGAAGGCTTTCAACTGACTTTGCCCAGATCCATCAGAGGAATCTCTGTCTATGGCAACTAGAGCTTTAGAAAATGTGTTTATCTTAAATAGTTAAGATCTGGAGGTCAAAATTACTTCTTGACGCATGGACTTCAGAATGGATGTTATATTAGCAGGCACAGTGTCTGGCAACACATCCCTA
The DNA here is from genome assembly GCF_000442215.2 of Lipotes vexillifer. NCBI lineage: Eukaryota > Metazoa > Chordata > Mammalia > Artiodactyla > Lipotidae > Lipotes > Lipotes vexillifer. The sequence goes on along the minus strand of NW_006793498.1, from coordinate 2,678,968 downwards.
TTTATTATCTGAAAAGTGTATTGTCAATATTAGTCACCACATAATAAACATAAATGATCCTTATTTATATTTATATCATGAGCTCACCGATTTGTAGTTCTTTCTAATAAAACAAGCCCTCTGCTTTCTAAATTATTAGGGTTATACTTTAATGTTTTAGTTCTTAATATTTTTTATATTGTAATATTAGATTAATTTAAATCTCTCTCTAAGGTTCTTCTGTATGAAGCAGAATTATGGGTGAAGGTGGTGTGTACAGGATGTTATTTATCAGGGCTTCAGTCTCTGAGGTACCAAAGAGACTTCCTTTTTAAGCAATTTAACATATAAAATAGGCCAAGCAAAAACTATGAAGGCACAATTCTGCCACGATCCAGAGAACTTAATTGCCATGCTGTGGAATTGGTGCTATCAGAACTGACACCATCAAAATAGAGTCAATGGTGATTTAATGGACTCTGCTCTAAGAGTAAATTCATAACTTGTCTCCAAGGCTGTACTGACATCTTTAGTGCACCAAGGTATTTTAGTCAATAAATGTTCTATGGAAGTCAAAATCCTTTAAAAATAATATTTTTGTCTCATCTGCAGTCATGTAAGTGTGTTGTTGGGTGGTAAGCCATTGTTGCCAAAATAAAAGGGACAGTGATTCACAAAAGTCATTCCAAACTCCTCCCCAAATTCAGACCAAGCAGAGGTAAATAATAACCATACATGCTAGAGATAAAATGCAACTTTGGAGGCTGCGGTCCGTTTTACAGTTCAAGAAAACAAAGCTCAGTGATAACAAGGATAACTGGTATTGTAGTATTCAATCCATGGTCCGAGAGACATGAGCAACTCTACAGAGCATCCTGAACAATGTCTTAGAAAAAAAAGAAGGTAGCATAAACACATAAAATATTGTCATATGTACATTTAGGTGAGGTGGTAGGTGGAAAAGATATTTTTTAAACAGGCAGTCTTGATTGGTGGTCGAGATTGCATTATTATCAGACTCTGAATTCTTTCTAGGGCTATTACCTGTGAGTTTGAGTCTCTGGAATCACCTATATGCACAGAAGTTTACTTTCTTGCATTGTGTAACCAGAAATAAGCACTTCAAGGTTGTGTTGTTTGCCTTATGGGAAATTGAAAGCCAGTGATGCTTTGCTTTCATTTTAAACTTTTGTGGCTGGAGAAGAAATGCCTGGGTAACAAAGAGCTTTCAGCAAAATCTCCATGTTAAAAAAAATCACTCTGTGGAAGGATAAAGACAGGAGGAGATTATTGGGGACTTCCCTGGTGGTCCAATGGTTAAGACTCTGCGCTTGCCCTGCAGAGGGTGCAGGTTCTATCCCTGGTTGGAGAACTATGATCCTGCATGTTGGGCGGCGCAGCCAAAAACAAAAAACATTATTGGGCTCGATGAATTTACTTTGCATCTCAAATTATTTTGCTTGAAGGCAGGGGGTAGAAGAGTCTGTAATCTAAAGGGAGCTACTGATAAGCTAAATGATGAAGATAGTAGAAAAGAAAATAGGAGCTTTTGCTCCATTTTAAAAAGTAATTGAATGAAACTGACATTTCAATTTTGACAAACATTGCTACAGAGATTATTAAAAAAATTAATTTCTGTCATATTTGTATGCCTTCAAAAGCAATATAAGAAAAGGACAGATTCATCAGATAGCTCATCTTTGGGTTAAGATAGTTATTTAAGTTATGTTCTACCAAACAGCTTCCCTTTTTGGTAAGAAATTAGCCATGCTTTAAAATATGACACTTAGATTACTTGTTTTGTAATTATCTTATTTTCTGTCTCAGAATTAGTCCTTTGAATTAGGAGTCAGGAATGTAGGGATCCAATGATAGTTGAGATGGTACTTACTGGCTGTAACCCTCTGGGCAAATCCATTCAATGTTCAGAACCTCATTGACTTCATTTGGAAAATGGGAATAATAATCTCATTCACTTCACCCACAACAGAGGCTCCAGACCATCGAACTTTGGGTATGAAATGTCTGTTCAGCATCAAGCTCTAGAATAGGGGCATTAACAAAGCTTGTATATGTGAAGTCATTTTGAAACTTTGAAAATCATTATGTCAGATTTTCTAGGGAAAAGGTGAACATGAATAATTATTACCCAAGTATTTCAGGATTCAAATAGTATTAGAAGAATTTGGAACATTTATTTACTAAATAGGTATGTATATACATATATGACAGATGAGACAAAATGAGGTTCCAGCTCCCTTATATTCCATTTTCCCCCATAGAAAGGCAGGCACTGGGCAAGGGTCAAATACATAGCTATACATGTACGTATATCTTTGTCTATATCTGTACACACACATAGAAATAAATGAGTCCTCTGGAGACTGTATTAATCCTTAATCGATACATCAAATCTCTAACAATTTCAAATACCAGCTCCAGGTTTTCATCTGGTAAGAGTTTTTCATCCCTTGTGAGCTTGTGAATCTTTTTCTCTCAGGCATTTAATATCCTGTTATGGCATATATCCATCAAGTAAGTGCCTTAGGAAAAACTAAAACAAAAAAAAGTTTCTCCTAAAGTGAACTGGTAACATCCTAATGGGAACCTGGGGAGAAGAGAACTATGTCTTGATTGATAGTTTTGTCTTGTCTTCAGTAGCTCCATAAATGACTCCTACACGATGATTATAGTGAGTCTATATTCTAAAGGGAGTTAATGATACTACAACCTGTTAATCTTTTTCTAAATGATGCTTATAAATTGGCTATATAGTCAGGTATTTATTTAGTATTAAAGACACGTGGTAATGTATACTTACATTAGAGAAGAATCCATTAGGGAAGCAATACAAGGTTTCACAAAACAGAAACAACAGACACCAGTAGACAAGTGAGCAATAAACTATGGGGAACAAACCATAAGTAAAAGAGGGGTGTGAAGATGGGAAATATCGGGTGGAAATCAGGTTGGGATTTGAAAAGTGAGTAGGCATTGAATATATGGAGAGAGATAGGGCAGGACAGGCAGGTATAGGTTGAACAGTCAGGTGTTGAAATGGTCAGTTAGAGAAACGGCTACATCAAGAATAATGATCAAGCCTTTATTCACTTACTGAAACAGTGCAAGCAGGAGGCAAAATGCGTCCCCAGTTCCTCAGTGTTCCATGGAATGGCACTGAGTGAGGGTCAAGTGAATGCAGTACAGACAGGGAGAATCAAAAAGCCCCAAACCAAAGGTATCGGGCGCTTTATGGACTCATGGGGTGGGGAGGGCTGAGAGTGGAAAGGTACTGAGTCAAAACAGAGAAAAGTGCTTCAGTCAACGCCCCCCAGTAATGAGGTCTCTGAATGAAGGCACCTAGGCTGGGAATGCAGATATGACTGTGAGTGTGGCTGGCCAAGGGAGGGGTGGGTTGGAGGCTGAGCCCTTAACTGCACTTCCCTCCGGAAAAACTGCCATGTCTTGTCTGTGCACCCAGTGTGGGGAGGGTAGCCTTTCCCCCATGAGGCCAGCCAGGCAGTGCCTTGTAATTGCCTGGGATCAGGCCTGAAAAAGCACACATAGGATTTTGAACCAGAGCCAGACTCCTCAGTGTTGGGGATAGCAACATGAGGGAAAGCAAGGCTAGAGGTTTCTCCAGCCAGAGTGGAAATAGGCTGGGGGAGACTGAGGTTAGTTCGGGTTGTAATCTTTGTAAGATTCGTAGGGGAGTTTTAGACTGATGAGAAAAGCAGGCTCTGAATTCCAGGGCTGGTTTTATCCCTTACGAGTTGAGTTCACTTGAGCAAAGCATTTCCATCTCTCTGAGGTGTATGTTTCTTCATCTGCAAAGTGGGATAATAATATTGCTTATAGGTTTGGGTCAAGTGAGGAAATATCTGAGAAAATGTCTAGCCAAAGTCAGTAGGGCAGGCTTTCAGTTGAGGTCAAGGCTCTGTCTACCAGTGGTGTTCGAGACCTTGGCATCAAACTAATCGTGAAGGAAAACCCAGTACTTTAAGCCTGATCTAGTCACAGAGCTGTGGTAGAATGAATAATGGTTCTCCAAGATATCCAGACTTTAGTTCCTAGAACCTGTGAATGTTAGCTTATGTGGCAGAAAGGCCTTTGCAGATGTGATTAAATTAAGGATCTGGTGATGAGATTATTCTGGTTATTCAGGTGAGTCCTAAATATAATCACCTGGGTCCTTACAAAAGTGAGGCAGAGGGAGATTTGACTACAGATGAGGAAAAAGCATTGGGATGACAGAAGCAGATATTGAAGTAATGCTGCCACAAGCCAAGGAATGTGGGCAACCTTAGAAACCAGAAGGCGCAAAGAACAGGTTCTCCCCTGGAGCCTCCAGAAGGAATGAACCAGCCCAGCTGACACCTTGATTTTAGCCCTTGAAGACTCAACTCAGCATTCTGACCTCCAGAACCATCATAAAGCATTGGTGTTGTTTTTAAGCTACTAAGTTCGTGGTAATGTGTAAGAGTGGCAACAGGGAACTAATACAGAAGCCTTAGTTATCATTTGGGTGTATCGATCTGACGCCAGCTTGGTTTCTGACGATCAACATTATCTCTTAGCTCTTTTCTCACTGGACCCATGTCTGAGTGTTAATACGCTTTTCTACTAAAGAGATGGAGGTATGTGGAGGGACTTTCTGCTGGATAAGCTGCAAAGATGCAGGGAAATAGACCGCTGTAGCCAGTGAGGCAGCAGAAATGGAAGTAAACTAGTTTCCAAGTATAAAGGAAACATCCCTTGGAATCCTACATTGGTAAGAGGTAGTGTCCCAGCAACATTTGAGCTCTTACTAGTAAAGTGACTTTATGTAGCCGAAGGAATTTGTGTTATATATTCTTACGGATCTTTAAATGAAGTCAGTAGTCTGAAGCCTGGATGTTTCTAAGCCCTGGGGTCTGTATATATAGAAAAGAACTTTTAGTCTAGTGTCTAGTTTTGCATAAACTAAAGGTCTTGACATTGACTTCACATCCATGTGGTTTCACTGCAGCAGTGAGAATCGCCAGCACATGCAGAACCCCCGAGACTTTGGCAAATGATGGAAGGGGTTGGGGACTGGGTAGATACTAGAAATGACCACACTCAGATCCAACAAGCCACAAGCTTGACTTTGTTTGACCTCCTTTTCCTTCCTTTCCTTCTGTCCCTCACCTTCTGGCTGTCTTCCTTCTGCCCATCGTCCAGTTCATCAGCACCTCCACTGGAGCAACACTTGCAGAGAGGAGGGGAAAATGTAAGCCATCTAAATCAATTTTGTTACGTGTCAGCAGTTATTGGCAAGGTTTATGAAATGAAGGTGAAAATTACTGACAGAGGAGGATTTGGAATAGCTGTAGAGTTCACTGGTCCAGTGAAACTGTATTAATTGAGAACTGAAGATCAGAGTCTTGTTCACTTGCAACTGGTGTTTTTACTTTATGGGTGGAGAATTTAGCGATTTCTAAGCCCTCTCTGTAAATAAACAGAAGGGGAAGGGAATGGAGGAGGAAAAAACATTTCTAAATGCTTCGAGTTCTTAGTAGAGTATTTTTTAAATTACTTCCTTTCGTCTCTTTCATGGAAGTGATAGCAGACACTTAGTTTATTTTGGAATACTTTCTCATCATTGGCTCGGCATATAGTTGTACCATCAGTCAAGGACATATCTATCTCTGGTCCTTTGAGTTTCCTTCCCCCTGAGGCATATGCTGTCTTCTTCACAGTGACTTGAAGGTCAGCTCCACATTATTCTCCCTGATACTTAATTGCCCGTAGTTATAGAAAAAGTGGCAGCGGCACAGCTAGATATTCGGACTACAGCATTTGAAGGGCTGATTGGCACTTCTCCAAAGACATTTCTGGAGAGCAGAATCAGAACTAATGAGTAAAAACTACAGGGGTCAGATATGGGCCTCATGCAAAGATCAATCTTGTCATGTCTAGAGCCATTCACCAGTGCAATAGGAGAAGTGATAGTGAAGGTATCAAAGCAAAGGTTGGGTGACCATTTGCTAGGGATGCAGTAGGGGTGATTAATGAGCATAGTTAAGGATTGAGCTGGAAGAAAACTCATCTCTTCTAACTTGGAGATCCGGTTAGTCTAAATGTATGACTTAAGTGAATTAGTCTATCACTGTATTTTATTTTATTTTATTTTCAAATAACCCAGCTCTGATATGCTCATATTCACTTAAGCTGTTCTTCCAAACCATCAAGCCCTCCCTTACCCACCCATCTATTCAAATCATTTCCATCCTTTAAGCATCAGTTAAAGCTTTACTTCTTTAGCCTTTTCTCCACTCAATGATCTCTCTTTTCCCTGATTAGTGTAATATTCACTGAGTGTATCTCTTAACTTCAGCGCTTAATTACACAATAATCCTTGTATTGTTATCTACATGTGCATATCTTCTTCACAGAACTGACACCCTGAAAGGCTTGAACATTACAGAGCTGAGTAAATTGTAGGGTTTTTGTTAATAATTAAAATTAATATCCCTTATGTTGGGTAAGAATGAATAATGAGCTTTGCAGTGAAGTTTCTCTTTGTCATTGATGAGACCTCTAAAATGTACTACCACATCAATTACCAATCTTTATAGGGTGATTGTTTCTTTTACTTTAAAATAAATTTTAAAAATTATGTGGATATCTTTCTAGAGCCAGGCTTTAGAAATGCTTAACAGTTTCTTTAGCATCATAAGCCCTGAGTATCTCTGTTCCTCATCTTCGGTAAATGTCACTCCATGGCAAAACAAAATAATGACATAAGCTGCTTCATAAAAGATAGCATATGAGAGTGCAAGACTAGAAAAGTTTAAAAGTCAAACTAGAAAAATGAATTTCATAAAACTTTAATAATGGAATAGTATTATTTGACTACCAAATATGTGAGTTTTATCATAGTTACAAAAGAGGGGAAAAAAATTAACCCTTCTCTATAAAGTTATTTTAACTGTTCACCTTTCTAAGACTGGTTTTTGCACAAAATGGAAGACCAATTGTGGCTACTGTTTATGAAGGTATATATAGCAACACACAGTCATTCCTAGGGTAGCTATAACTATGTACCATTTGATGAAGGATCCCCAACATCCTTTGCTACAAAACTGTAATGTGAACTACAGCCATCCATCATGAATTCATTTAGCAAACACATATATATTATACACTAAGAGTTAATCTCTCTTTCCTTAATTTACATTATTTTAAAAATGAATATGATAATACCTGCTTTACATAGCCCAGTATTGTGCGTGGAATAAAAGAAAACCACAGACTTGGAAAGCTCTGAAGACTTTCCCAGGCTTCCAGACCCTCTCTCCCTGGAGCACAGAGGGTCAGATCTGACTCAGAATTAGGCAGATTCTACGGAGCATCCCCCAACCAACCATTCACAAGGGCCTAAGCTTCCCCACCCCTGCTTCACAGGCAAGAGATTCCTCATCCTTTGCAGAGACAGTAGAGAGAGTGAGTGCATGAGTCTCTGCATCTTGGACTTGATGTCTAGGCTGGATGGTGGTATTTATTTTAATTTTATTATTTTTCTTCAGACTTTGAAAACTATATATATATATTTCACCATGCACTCAGTTTCAAAGAATGATGACAATAGGAATAGGCTGGGATGAGAAATGTAGGGAGTATTCTTCCCACCTTCCACTGAAGTTCCCAGAAGGGAGAAGGGATGCCATTCCAGTTTTCCAGACTGTGGAGGTACAAAGTCTTCCTAACTTTTGTACAGCAGATTCTGTTTCAACAATCCAATTCTAGGTCTCCCATGAACTGAAAACTAGATAGGATTTTCTGAGTCCAGTGACGATCTACCTTAAGATTAATGCCAAGACCTCCTAAATTCTGTAGCTTTCATTGCAATATTTGGTAGTGTTATGAGTTCCCATTTTTTTACTCTATATTAGTATTTTAGTAGGAAGTTGAAATATACTTTAGTAGAGACTATTGACAGGATACCGTTTTGTGCTGAAAATTCTTTTATTTGTGTGTGTATTGCTGAGAAGTTGTATACTTTTGCTTATATTATAATACATGTCCTGTAATTTTTTTTAAAAAATCTTTATTGTGGTAGAAACACTTAACACGAGATCTATCCTCTTAACGCATTTTTTAGTGTATGATACAATATTGGTGACCATAGGTTCAATGTTGTACAGCAGCTCTCTGGTTCTTGAAATTCTTGATAAATTGGTCATGCTCTTGTTGCTAACAAAGAAGAAAAAGATGGCATCTCTTCTGATCCTTTGGTTCCTGTGAAAGTTTTCTGACTATAATCAATCAGTAACAGCAGAACATTCAACTAAATCCAATAAGTTTTTTTTTATTCAATCCTACGTGTCATTTGCACATTGAAGAAAGAAAACATACAAATAGCTAATTATAATAAATGGATGATAGTCAATAATTTTAACTGGGAGAGCAAAACCATATAAAAGAAATGCTGTGGAGTGACATTTGAGTTGGTTCTTAAAGAATAAACTTAAATATATAATAAGAACCATTCTAGGCTGAGGAATTCACATAAGCAAAGATATTACATGATGTAAAAATCAAATATGTGCATTAAATAGAAAATAATTTGAAGTATATGAATGTAAGTCACGTTGTCCACCTTTCTCTTCTTCAAAGAAACACTTAGATCTTTTCAGCCTCAGGGCCTTTGCATATATCAGGGGTGCTTATTTTGATCTCTTCAAGTATTTAACTACTCCTCATACTTAGGCTAGACTTTCACCTCCTTAAAGTGACCTACTTCACTGTAATATTGAAATTTGGCTTCTCTGCCCACTTCAACCTCTGCGTGCTTCCTTCACAAGCTTTTCTTTTTTATTCTGTAAATATATTGTCAGTACTTACACTGAGACACTTGGTCTTCTTTCTGTAGGTAGTGGGGTGCCAATGGTATCTTTACAAGATGGGCAATGACATAGTCTGACTTTAGGAATTTCTAAATCAGAGGTAGGAGATTATTTCATGGGTCTAGATGAGGGCTGCTCAGTGCTGTGCACTACAGCTCAGTGCATGAGGGAAGAGGTGAGTTAAGGCCATTTCACTTGAAATTGGTCACACACACAATCTTACTACACAGCAGTCCTTAATGAACGGCTTATACTGATGTGTTGTGCACAGATAAGAAGTTTTACATCTTTCTATAGCTGTGTCACATCTGTGTAAATGTTGAGATTCATTAGAAATACGTGATTCTTGTAATTCCCTTTTTTATATTCCTCATTCACTATTCTATCTTCTTATGATATTTCAGGATTAATGCATCAACTATTAGGTACAAGTTGTCCTCAGTCACATTGTTTTATAGGGAGGCAAAAGTAAACAAAACTCACAGTATTATACAGCCTATCACCCTGACTTGGGCTGTGACAACTGCCACATTGAACATGCAAGGCAACTATGTGGGCCACAACAAGGAGAAGACAACATTTTCTTTTTTTTTTTTTTTTTTTGGTTTTATTGAAGTATAGTTGATTTACAATGTTGTGTAAATTTCTTCTGTACAGCAAAGTGACTCAGTTATATATATATTCTCTTTCATATTCTTTTCCATTGTGGTTTGTCACAGGATATTGAATATAGTTCCCTGTGCTATCCAGTGGGACCTTGTTGTTTATCCATCTTATATATAATAGTTTGTCTCTGCTAATCAGAAACTCCCATTCCTTCCCTCCACCACCCTCCTTCCCCCTTGGCAAGTCTCTTCTCTATGTCTGTGAGTCTGTTTTTTGTTGCGTAGACACGTTGATTTGTATCGTATTTTAGATTCCACATATAAATGATATCATGTGGTATTTGTCTTTCTCTTTCTGACTTACTTTGCCTACTGTGATAACCTCTAGGTCCATCCATGTTGCTGCAAATGGAATTCTTTCATTTTGATGGCTGAGTAATATTCCATTGTATGTATATACCACTTGTTCTTTATCCATTCATCTATCAATGTACATTTAGGTTATTTCCATGTCTTGGCTATTGTAAATAGTGCTGCTATGAACACAGAGGTCCACGTATCTTTTCGAATTATAGTTTGTCTGGGTAGGGCAAAAGAAAAAATTAATTAAAAACAGAGATAATAGAATAGGGACGGCACCTGCACCAGTGGGAGGGAGCTGTGAAGGAGGAAAGGTCTCCACACACTAGGAAGCCCCTCCGCGGGCGGAGACTGCGGGAGGCGGAGCGGGGAGCTTCGGGGCCGCGGAGGACAGCGCAGCAACAGGGGTGCGGAGGGCAAAGCGGAGAGATTCCCGCACAGAGGATCGGTGCCGACCGGCGCTCACCAGCCCGAGAGGCTTGTCTGCTCACCCGCCGAGGCGGGCGGGGCTGCGAGCTGAGGCTCGGTTTCGGTTTCGGTCGGAGCTCAGGGAGAGGACTGGGGGTGG
>NW_006793498.1:2635563-2668500 GCF_000442215.2 Lipotes vexillifer | reverse complement strand
AGCACAGGTCACTGCCCCCACCCCTCTTCCGGGGAGCCTGTGCAGCCCGCCACTGCCAGGTTCCCGGGATCCAGGGACAATTTCTCAGGGAGAACACACGGCGGGCCTCAGGCTGGGGCAACGTCACGCCGACTTCTGCCGCCGCAGGACCGCTCCGCACTCCGTGCCCCTCCCTGCCCCCGGCCTGAGAGCGCCAGAGCCCCCGAGTCAGCGGCTCCTTTAACGCCGTCCTGTCTGAGCAAAAAGCAGACGCCCTCCAGCGACCTACACGCAGAGGCAGGGCCAAGTCGAAAGCTGAGCCCCTGTGAGCTGTGAGAACAAAGAAGAAAAAGGGAAATCTCTCCCAGCAGCCTCAGAAACAGCGGATTAAAGCTACACAATCAATTTGATGTACCCTGCCTCTGTGGAATACATGAATAGACAGCGAATCATCCCAAATTGAGGAGGCGGACTTCTAGAGCAAGATCTATGATTTTTTCCCCTTTTCCTCTTTTTGTGAATGTGTATGTGTATGCTTCTGTGTGAGATCTTGTCTGTATAGGTTTGCTTCCACCATTTGTCCCAGCGTTCTATCCGACCATTTTTTTTTTTAATTTTTTTCTTAATAATTAATTTTAATTTAAAGAACTCTGTTATACTTTACCTTCTTTCTATCTTTCCTTCCTTCCTTCCCTTTTTGAGACAACGAATCGTCCCAAATTGAGGAGGTGGACTTGGAGAGCAAGTTTTATGATTTTTTCCACTTTACCTCTTTTTGTGAGGGTATATGTGTATGCTTCTATGTAAGATTTTGTCTCTATAACTTTGCTTCCACCATTTGTCCTAAGGTTCTATCCTTCCCTTTTTTTTTTCCTCTAAATAATTATTTTTTTAATTCAATAACTTTATTATACTTTATTTTATTTTACTGTATCTTCTTTCTTTCTGTATTTTTTCCTTCCTTCCCTCATTCCTTCCTTCCTTCCCTCCTCCCTCCCTCCCTCCTTTCTTTCCTTCTTGCCTTCTTCCTTTCTTTTCTTCTTTCTTTCTTTCTTCCTTCCCTCCTTCCTTCCTTCCCTCCTCTCTTTCTTTCTTTCTTTCTTTCTTTCCTATTTCCTCCTACTTATACTAATTCTCTCTACTTTCTCTCCCTTTTATTCTGAGCCGAGTGGATGAAAGGCTCTTGCTGCTCCAGCCAGGAGTCAGGACTCTGCCTCTGAGGTGGGAGAGCCAACTTCAGAACACTCGTCAAGAAGAGACCTCCCAGCCCCACATAATATCAAACGGCGAAAATCTCCCAGAGATCTCCATCTCAACACCAGCACCCAGCTTCGCTCAACGACCAGCAAGCTACAGTGCTGGACAACCTATGCCAACCATATAGCAAAACAGGAACACAACCCCACCCACTAGCAGAGAGGCTGCCTAAAATCATAATAAGTCCACAGACACCCCAAAACACACCACCAGACGTGGACCTGCCCACTAGAGAGACAAGATCTAGCCTCATACACCACAACACAGCCACTAGTCCCCTCCACCAGGAAGCCTACACAACGCACTGAACCAACCTTAGCCACTGGAGACAGACATCAAAAACAACGGGAGCTACGAACTTGCAGCCTGCAAAAAGGTGAACCCAATCACAGTAAGATAAGCAAAATGAGAAGACAGAAAAACACACAGCAGATGAAGGAGCAGGATAAAAACCCACCAGACCTAACAAATGAAGAGGAAATAGGCAGTCTACCTGAAAAAGAGTTCAGAATAATGATAGTAAAGATGATCCAAAATCTTGGAAATAGAATGGACAAAATGCAAGAAGCAGTTAACAAGGACCTAGAAGAAATAAAGATGAAACAGACAATGATGAACAACACAATAAATGAAATGAAAAATACTCTAGATGGGATCAATAGCAGAATAAATGAGGCAGAAGAACGGATAAGTGACCTGGAAGATAAAATAGTGGAAATAACTACTGCAGAGCAGAATAAAGAAAAAAGAATGAAAAGAACTGAGGACAGTCTCAGAGACCTCTGGGACAACATTAAACGCACCAACATTCGAATTATAGGGGTTCCAGAAGAAGAAGAGAAAAAGAAAGGGACTGAGAAAATATTTGAAGAGATTATAGTTGAAAACTTCCCTAATATGGGAAAGGAAATCGTTAATCAAGTCCAGGAAGCACAGAGAGTCCCATACAGGATAAATTCAAGGAGAAATACGCCAAGACACATATTAATCAAACTGTCAAAAACTAAATACAAAGAAAGCATATTAAAAGCAGCAAGGGAAAAACAACAAATAACACACAAGGGAATCCCCATAAGGTTAACAGCTGATCTCTCAGCAGAAACTCTACAAGCCAGAAGGGAGTGGCAGGACATACTGAAAGTGATGAAGGAGAAAAACCTGCAACCAAGATTACTCTACCCAGCAAGGATCTCATTCAGATTTGATGGAGAAATTAAAACCTTTACAGACAAGCAAAAGCTGAGAGAGTTCAGCACCACCAAACCAGCTTTACAACAAATGCTAAAGGAACTTCTCTAGACAAAAACACAAGAGAAGGAAAAGTCCTATAATAACGAACCCAAAACAATTTAGAAAATGGGAATAGGAACATACATATCGATAATTACCTTAAATGTAAATGGACTAAATGCTCCCACCAAAAGACACAGATTGGCTGAATGGATACAAAAACAAGACCCATATATATGCTGTCTACAAGAGACCCACTTCAGACCTAGAGACACATACAGACTGAAAGTAAGGGGATGGAAAAAGATATTCCATGCAAATGGAAACCAAAAGAAAGCTGGAGTAGCAATTCTCATATCAGACAAAATAGACTTTAAAATAAGGACTATCAGAAGAGACAAAGAAGGACACTACATAATGATTAAGGGATCGATCCAAGAAGAAGATATAACAATTGTAAATATTTATGCACCCAACATAGGAGCACCTCAATACATAAGGCAAAAACTAGCAGCCATAAAAGGGGAAATCGACAGTAACACATTCATAGTAGGGGACTTCAACACCCCACTTTCACCAATGGACAGATCATCCAAAATGAAAATAAATAAGGAAACACAAGCTTTAAATGATACATTAAACAGGATGGACTTAATTGATATTTATAGGACACTCCATCCAAAAACAACAGAATACACATTTTTCTCAAGTGCTCATGGAACATTCTCCAGGATAGATCATATCTTGGGTCACAAATCAAGCCTTGGTAAATTTAAGAAAATTGAAATTATATCAAGTATCTTTTCCGACCACAACGCCATGAGATTAGATATCAATTATAGGAAAAGAGCAGTAAAAAATACAAACACATGGAGGCTAAACAATACACTACTTAGTAACGAAGTGATCACTGAAGAAATCAAAGAGGAAATTAAAAAATACCTAGAAACAAATGACAATGGAGATACAACGACCCAAAACCTATGGGATGCAGCAAAAGCAGTTCTAAGAGGGAAGTTTATAGCAATACAAGCCCACCTTAAGAAGCAGGAAACATCTCGAATAAACAACCTAACCTTGCACCTCAAGCAATTAGAGAAAGAAGAACAAAAAAACCCCAGAGTTAGCAGAAGGAAAGAAATCATAAAAATCAGATCAGAAATAAATGAAAAAGAAATGAAGGAAACAATAGCAAAGATCAATAAAACTAAAAGCTGGTTCTTTGAGAAGATTAACAAAATTGATAAACCATTAGCCAGACTCATCAAGAAAATAAGGGAGAAGACTCAAATCAATAGAATCAGAAATGAAAAAGGAGAAGTAACAACTGACACTGCAGAAATACAAAAAATCATGAGGGATTACTACAAGCAACTCTATGCCAATAAAATGGACAATCTGGAAGAAATGGACAAATTCTTAGAAATGCACAAACTGCCAAGACTGAATCAGGAAGAAATAGAAAATATGAACAGACCAATCACAAACACTGAAATTGAAACTGTGATTAAAAATCTTCCAACAAACAAAAGCCCAGGACCAGATGGCTTCACAGGCGAATTCTATCAAACATTTAGAGAAGAGCTAACACCTATTCTTCTCAAACTCTTCCAAAATATAGCAGAGGGAGGAACACTCCCAAACTCATTCTACGAGGCCACCATCACCTTGATACCAAAACCAGACAAGGATGTCACAAAGAAAGAAAACTACAGGCCAATATCACTGATGAACATAGATGCAAAAATCCTCAACAAAATACTAGCAAACAGAATCCAACAGCACATTAAAAGGATCATACACCATGATCAAGTGGGGTTTATTCCAGGAATGCAAGGATTCTTCAATATACGCAAATCTATCAATGTGATTAACCATATTAACAAATTGAAGGAGAAAAACCATATGATCATCTCAATAGATGCAGAGAAAGCTTTTGACAAAATTCAACACCCATTTATGATAAAAACCCTGCAGAAAGTAGGTGTAGAGGGAACTTTCCTCAATATAATAAAGGCCGTATATGACAAGCCCACAGCCAACATCATCCTCAATGGCGAAAAACTGAAAGCATTTCCACTAAGGTCAGGAACAAGACAAGGTTGCCCACTCTCACCACTCTTATTCAACATAGTTTTGGAAGTTTTAGCCACAGCAATCAGAGAAGAAAAGGAAATAAAAGGAATCCAAATCGGAAAAGAAGAAGTAAAGCTGTCACTGTTTGCAGATGACATGATACTCTACATAGAGAATCCTAAAGATGCTACCAGAAAACTACTAGAGCTAATCAATGAATTTGGTAAAGTAGCAGGATACAAAATTAATGCACAGAAATCTCTGGCATTCCTATATACTAATGATGAAAAATCTGAAAGTGAAATCAAGAAAACACTCCCATTTACCATTGCAACAAAAAGAATAAAATATCTAGGAATAAACCTACCTAAGGAGACAAAAGACCTGTATGCAGAAAATTATAAGACACTGATGAAAGAAATTAAAGATGATACAAACAGATGGAGAGATATACCATGTTCTTGGATTGGAAGAATCAACATTGTGAAAATGACTCTACTTCCCAAAGCAATCTATAGATTCAATGCAATCCCTATCAAACTACCACTGGCATTTTTCACAGAACTAGAACAAAAAATTTCACAATTTGTATGGAAACACAAAAGACCCCGAATAGCCAAAGCAATCTTGAGAACAAAAAATGGAGCTGGAGGAATCAGGCTGCCTGACTTCAGACTATACTACAAAGCTACAGTAATCAAGACAGTATGGTACTGGCACAAAAACAGAAAGATAGATCAATGGAATAGGATAGAAAGCCCAGAGATAAACCCATGCACATATGGTCACCTTATCTTTGATAAAGGTGGCAGGAATATACAGTGGAGAAAGGACAGCCTCTTCAATAAGTGGTGCTGGGAAAATTGGATAGGTACATGTAAAAGTATGAGATTAGATCACTCCCTAACACCATACACAAAAATAAGCTCAAAATGGATTAAAGACCTAAATGTAAGGCCAGAAACTATCAAACTCTTAGAGGAAAACATAGGCAGAACACTCTATGACATAAATCACAGCAAGATCCTTCTTGACCCATCTCCTAGAGTAATGGAGATAAAAACAAAAATAAACAAATGGGACCTAATGAAACTTCAAAGCTTTTGCACAGCAAAGGAAACCATAAACAAGACCAAAAGACAGCCCTCAGAATGGGAGAAAATATTTGCAAATGAATCAACTGACAAAGGATTAATCTCTAAAATTTACAGGCAGCTCATGCAGCTCAATAACAAAAAAATAAACAACCCAATCCAAAAATGGGCAGAAGACCTAAATAGACATTTCTCCAAAGAAGATATACAGACTGCCAACAAACACATGAAAGAATGCTCAACATCATTAATCATTAGAGAAATGCAAATCAAAACTACAATGAGATATCATCTCACACCAGTCAGAATGGCCATCATCAAAAAATCTAGAAACAATAAATGCTGGAGAGGGTGTGGAGAAAAGGGAACACTCTTGCACTGCTGGTGGGAATGTGAATTGGTTCAGCCACTATGGAGAACAGTATGGAGGTTCCTTAAAAAACTACAAATAGAACTACCATATGACCCAGCAATCCCACTACTAGGTATATACCCTGAGGAAACCAGAATTCAGAAAGAGTCATGTACCAAAATGTTCATTGCAGCTCTATTTACAATAGCCCGGAGATGGAAACAACCTAAGTGCCCGTCGTCGGATGAATGGATAAAGAAGATGTGGCACATATATACAATGGAATATTACTCAGCCATAAAAAGAAACGAAATTGAGCTATTTGTAATGAGGTGGATAGATCTAGAGTCTGTCATACGGAGTGAAGTAAGTCAGAAAGAGAAGGACAAATACCGTATGCTAACACATATATATGGAATTTAAGAAAAAAAAATGTTATGAAGAACCTAGGGGTAAAACAGGAATAAAGACAGAGACCTACTGGAGAACAGACTTGAGGATATGGGGAGGGGGAAGGGTGAGGTGTGTTAGGGCGAGAGAGAGACATGGACATATATATACTAACAAACGTAAGGTAGATAGCCAGTGGGAAGCAGCCGCATGGCACAGGGAAACCTGCTCGGTTCTTTGTGGCTGTCTGGAGGGGTGGGATAGGGAGGGTGGGAGGGAGGGAGACAAAGAGGGAAGAGATATGGGAACATATATATATGTATAACTGACTCACTCTGTTATAAAGCAGAAACTAACACACCATTGTAAAGCAATTATACCCCAATAAAGATGTTAAAAAAAAAAAAAAATCTAACTACATCAAAAAAATAATAATAATAATGGAGTGAGAGAACCTTGCATTAACATATTTCATTTTAATTTTTAGTGTGCAAATTTAGAACTGGGGCAAAGCCAAAACGTGCAATAGCATAGGCCTTCTGGCATATCCTTCTTCTTACACTAAGCCCTCATTTCCCATTTCTGGAATCCTTTCCCTAGTAGTTTCTCCTTCTACTAACTGACCGGTGGCCTCATATTCTCCCCATTTTGACTCTTCCCATTATAATCCTTATTCAGAACGGTATCTAATAAACTGTATCATATTGAAGTGAAAATAGATTTTTAAAAGAAGTTTAATGTGATATTCTCAGAGGAATTTTCATTTCTGCAAGAAACAAAAAGACTTTAGCCAAAGAAATAAAACTTTAACTGTGGAATTTCCTGGATCAGTAGACTTGAGGAAGTATTTCCGGAACAGGGTTAAGGGGAAAGTTTAGTGGCTCTGAAAGACAACTTTCATGGATCTCTGAAATCAAACTATAGCTACATCAGGTCTACAGTGTCTGATCCAGCCTGGAGACTGCATACCCTGAGCCTTAGCTGGGAGTTTCTCCATGTGAGCGGTTTCATAGAATAAGTAGCAGTATATGCTTTAGAAATTAGAGCCTTGGATTTGAATATGAGCTCATACATTCTAGTTCTTAAGGCAAATTACACAAGCTCACTAAGCTTTTATTTTCTTATCTGTAAAATATAACTAGGTTAGTGTGAGGATTGAAAGATAAAATGTAGATAAAGTACTTAGTTTTCTACATCAGAACCTAGAAAATAAATATCAGTATGTATGTACTCAAGCACACTCACAGGTACACATGTGAAAGAGAAAGAATGTCAAATCTAGCCTTTTCAATTTCAGCATTTTAGGAGCTTAGGAATAAATTTGAGGAATTCCTAGTCAAAACATTTAGGCAAGACAAAGAAATAAAAGCTAACCAAATCAGAAAGGAAGAAATAAAATTGTCTCTGTTCGCAGGTGACAAGATCTTATATGTTGAAATCCCTAAAGACTCTGCCAAAAAGCTGTTAGAACTAATAAATGAATTCAGTAAAGTTGCATGATACAAGATCAGCATACAAATATCAGTTGTATTTCTATACACAAACAACAAACTATCTAAAAAAGAAATTAACAGTCTCATTTACATAGCATCCAAAGCTTAAAAGTAGATTAAACCAAGGATGTGAAAAATCTGTACACTGAAAACTACAAAACATTGATAAAATAAATTGAAGAAGACACAAATAAATGGAAAGAGTTCCCTGTGCTCATGAATTAGAAGAATTAATATTGTTAAAAATGTTCATGCTACCCAAAGTGATTACTGATTCAATGCAAGCAACTCCTATCAAAATTCCAATGGCATTTTTCACAGAAACAGAAAAAATAATCCTAAAATTCATATCCAACTCAAAATGGATTAAAAACTTAAACATAAGATGTAAAACCATAAACATCCTAGAATAAACAGGGAGAAAGATTCTTGATGTTGGCAAGGATTTTTCAGATACAACATCAAAAGCACAGGCAGCAAAAGCAAAAGTAAATGAGTGAGCGTACATCAAACTAAAAAGCTTCTGCACAGCAAGGAAAAAAAAATGAATGGGAGAAGATATTGGTAAATCATATATTTGATAAGGGGTTACTATTCAAAATATATAAGAAACTTGTATAACTCAATAGCAAAAAATCAGGTAACTAAAAATGGGCAAATGACCTGATAGACATTTTTCCAAAGAAGACATTACAAATGGCCAAGAGGTATATGAGAAGGTGTTCAATGTCACTAATCATAAGGGAAATGCAAATCAAAACCACAATGAGATATCACCTACACCTGTTAGGATGCCTAATATTTAAAAAATAACAAGCGTTGGTGAAAATGTGGAGAAAAGGAAACCTTGGTACACGGTGGGAGTATAAATTGGTACGGCCATTATGGGAAACAGTATGGAAGATCCTTAAAAAAAATTAATGCTAGAACTACCATATGATCCAGCAATCCCACTTCTGGGTATTTATGCAAAAGAATTGAAATTAGTATCCCGGATTTGGGAGTTTGGGATTGACATGTACACACTGCTATATTTTAAATAGATAACCAAAAAGGACCTACTGTATGGTACAGGGAACTCTGTTCAATATTATGTAATAAACCTAAATGGGAAAAGAATTTGAAAAAGAATAGATACATGTATATGTATAATTGAATCACTTTGCTGTACACCTGAAACTAACACAACATTGTTAATCAACTATACTCCAATATAAAATAAAAATTAAAACAAAAAACCAAACAAACAAGAAAAGAAATTAGTATCTTGAAGAGATATCTGTACTTCCACATTTATTGCAGCATATTCACAGTAGCTAAGATATGGAAACAACCCAAATGTCCATCAACAGATGAATGGATGGAGAGAATATGGTATGTTCTCTTAGAATTTTATTCAGCCTTAAAAAAAAAGGGGGGGGAATCCTGCCATTTTGACAACATGGATGCAGTGTATCATGCTAAATGCAATAAGCCAGACACAGGAAGATGTATACTGTACAATCTCACTTATACATGGAATATGAAATAGTCAAACTCATAGAAGCAGAGAGCAGAATGGTGATTACCAGGTGCTGGGGGGAGGGGAAAATGGGGAGGTGATGTTTCAAGGGAGCAAAGTTTCAGTTATGTAAGACAGATAAGTTCTGGAGATCTATATAGCATAGTGCCTATAGCTAATGATAGTGTATTGTATAGCTAAAGTTTGCTGAGAGGTAGATCTTATGTTAAGTGTTCTTACCACACATATAAAATAATAATAATGATAATAATGAAGTGGGTAGGAGAAAACTTTGCAAGGTGACGCATATGATTCTAGCCTTGATGGTGGTGATAGTTTCACAGATGTATACTTACCCCCCAACATATTGAGTTTTGTGCATTAAATATGTATAGTTTTTGCTGTGTCAATCATATCTCAATAAAGAGGTTTTATTCTTTTTTCCTTCTAAGCATTTGATAGAATTGGGGTTTTTTTAATTTAATTTTTTTTTTTTTTGGTCCTTGTTGGTTATCTATTTTAAATATAGCAGTGTGTACATGTCAATCCCAAACTCCCAATCTAACCCCTAACAGTGCATTCCCCCGGTAACCATAAATTCATTCTCTAAGTCTGTGAACCTGTTTCTGTTTTGTAAATAAGTTCTTTTTTATCATTTTTTTAAGATTCTGCATATAAGTGATATCATATGATGTTTGTCTTTCTTTGTCTGACTTACTTCACTTAGTATGATAATCTCCAGGTCCATCCATGTTGCTGCAAGTGGCATTAGTTCATTCTTTTTATTGGCTGAGTAATATTCCATTGTATCTATGTACCACATCTTCTTTATCCATTCCTCTGTCGATGTACATTTAGGTTGCTTCCATGTCCTGGCTATTGTAAACAGTGCTGCAGTGAACATTGGGGTGCATGTATCCTTTCAAACCATGTTTTTCTCTGGATATATGCCCTGAAGTGGGATTGCTGGATCATATGGTAGCTGTACTTTTAGTTTTTTAAGGCACCTCCATGCTGTTCTCCATAGTGGCTGTACCAATATACATTCCCAATAAAGAGGTTTTAAAACAAAAAGAAGGAACTTTAGGAACCTCCTGGTCTGGTGTAGTCTGTAAGGGATGGGTTGGGAAGCAGGAGGCAGTGAGAAGTGGGTGGTGCTATTGTAGGATGATGAAAGCAGGGAACGAGATGAGCTCAAGGGGGAAGTGATGGGGACGAATAGTAGCTAGAAAGAGGGAAAGGACAAATGGTACCTAGGCTCATTCTGTTTCAACTTTGACTTCTGACTCATCAGTGTGTTATTTTAAGGTGTTTAGATTGTAAAAGCAGCACAAACACTACCATCAAAAACAGGAAGTGATATTGTAAATGAAATGTCTCCACTGAGTGGGTAATAGTTCTAAACTGTTTGTTTGTAGACACTAAAATAAGACCTCCAGGAGTAAATTCTTTGTTCTCCCTGTCACTTTAATTGGACAGCTAGGACATCCATCATCATGAATTTTATTTACCAATCCTAAATCAGGAGAGAGTTTCCAGAAGCATGGAGACAAGTTGAAAAAGCAAGCCTGCCCTAGAACTGCACTATATTGATTTGGTGCTAAAACAATTTGGAAATAATTTACTGAAATATTTCTGTTTAGTCACCATTAAAAAGGATTAAAAAAGACATTAGGTATATGCAGTTGTGTTCCTTAAATCAAATATCATTATTTGCAGTTTGGAGAGGTCTGGTTGCAAAATAAAATCTTGATTAGTTGGAATTCCTTGTGCACTTCTCTTGCAGAGCAATCTCACCAGAGATATGTAATACAAATAGGTATTCTGGGAAAAGTCTAGGAGTCATACAGGTTACATATAGCCTTCTCTACTTGTCTGGGATTGAGCACAGAGAAAAATAATGACTGAAGGTCTGAACAACCCAGGGACCAGAAAGATCTCCCATAACAAAAAACATGCCATTTTCTTTTTATATTCTGTACACTAAGATGGGAAAATAGAGCAATACATTCAAGGATGTTTTTGAAAAACAAGTGTTGAAATTTAAAATAAAATGAAACAACAAAAAGAGGATTTTCTAGTTTAACTTATGTCTATCTCAACGTTCAGTTGATGAATATACCTACCCCTGAGTATTGTTTGAATGTTTCATTCTCACAAGAGACTGAGGAAGAACAGAAGCTTTATGTATAGCTATACCCAGAAAGACCTCCATGACAGAATGTCAATTTACAATTACCCAGTTTTCCTTTTTGCCATGGTTATTTCCAGCAAATGTTATCACCAACTGAAGAATTTCTAGTCCTCTTGACAACCACACAAATCTCTCTTCCTACTCTAACCCTCAAGGGAACTCTGTTTGTAGAAGGACATAGCTGCATATCATGTATAGGATAGAAACAGAGGGAAAAAGGAAACAGGATGCCTTCTATTGGGGGCAGGTAAGAGAGGTTATAATACCCTTGGTTGGGAGTGGAGGGATGCGTGCAAAATTCTCTTTTCTTTCCTGAAGCTGATGTAGAAAGATGGAGTAGGGGATGCTCCAGCCTGGAAGAACTCCCTACCATGAATGATTGAGTAGGACCAGGACAGAAGATTGAGCCAGGAAGAACTGGCAACTTAGGTTTGGCTTAAATGACAGGGATAGAAGGGGATCTTGAGGTTGGCACAGGAACCAGCCCAGCTCACTGGGTTATGAGAACGTATGATGATTTAGGAAAAAAAAAACCCCACTAAATCAGAAATCAAGAGATTGCATTTGCCTGCGACATGCCTGGTTTCACAACTGCTCTGGCAACAAAGTTTGATTTCCATCCTCTCTACCTTTAGTCTTATCTCTACCATCCTACCTCAGTTCACAAGTACCAAACGCTCCTATAAGAACATTGTGACTAGAAAACATTTATGATCTATCCAGGGAGACTAATCCCATATATAACATTAACTTCTGAGTTCCAACGATCTTCTTATATCTGAGCTTTTGGAATAATCCATTTGTCAACTGAAGTTGCAATGAACTATTTTACGTGCCCAAGTTGTATCTTTTTTCTGTTTTTTACTAAACCTTTTGGGATCCTTCCCTTTAATACCAAAGCATATTATCTCTTGGAAATAGGTTTATAAAAGATTAGATCTGCCTGATTTCATTCTGCTTCACCTGATTACTGCTTGCCTGAATCAGACCTATCCTTGGAGATAAATGACAGCATCTACCCATCACCAGTACAGAGGGCTACGCCTTTACATTTTATTACCTGGCTATTGTTTTTGTTCAGTGCTTCCTTTTCAACCCAGTCTAATGTAGTTTATATGTACAGGCAGGTGTTAATACACCTCACTATATGAGGCACACTTGTGAATAAAAAACCCAGAGCCAGACAGTGCTTGCCCAAGCACCTAAGGAGACAGTCTCTTTATTTGGCCTCATTAATAATTTGAACCACAGCAATTTTGACCTAGGAGGGACTCAGAGACCATCTCCTAAAATTCCCTCTGATCAGAGATAAATAAGACATGGTTGCAAAGGGTAAATGACCTGTCCAGGGTCACACAGCTAATTGGTGGTAGGATCAGAACCAGAGCTGGGGTCTTCAGGCATTTAGTCCATAGTACTGTCCATGGTACCACACACTCACTCAACTCACATGATTCAGAATCTACAGGCAGCTGTTTTACTTCATGAGCTGAGATGGGTCAAACTTAGTAGCTATGAGGGATGGATCTAACTGATAGTGCTGA
Source organism: Lipotes vexillifer (assembly GCF_000442215.2). Taxonomy (NCBI): domain Eukaryota; kingdom Metazoa; phylum Chordata; class Mammalia; order Artiodactyla; family Lipotidae; genus Lipotes; species Lipotes vexillifer. Next base: position 2,655,390 of record NW_006793498.1, on the reverse strand, counting down.
CACCCAGTTATTGGGCACGTGACTACGCTCTAGAAAAGCAGATATTTCCAGTTTCCAGTTATAATCAGAGATTATAAGAACTCCATTATTATAACTCCATTATAAGAGATTATAAGAGCTTTTTACTCTATAGTAAAAAGCTATAGAAAATTATCCAATATCCTAACAGCTTATAAAAGTAGCCAATTCTGAGAGAGAGGAGAAACTGTTAACCGTTACTCCAGGAAAAGAGGAGATGGCTGGCTGACTGACAGAAATAAATTCTTACTTTCAAAGGTGGCTTCATCAGTCTTGCATTAGATGAGCCCCTGAGTCCCCTCCCAAATGCAATCAAGGACACAGACAACATGCAATTTGTGCTTGAGTTGCATTCTGAAAGATAGCTCATTTTCAAATAAAACTGTATCATGCACGGTGGCAAACTTCTCCACTGTGGCAGACCTGTTTGTCGTCAAACTGACAGCCCTTCCCCCTTTCCCTTCCCCAACTTGATTTCCTCTGTGATGGTTGGGACTTATTCCCACTATAGTGGCTGAAAATGCTAAAAACAAACAAACAAACAAAAAACATTTTCCAGGCTCCTTTGCAGTTAGGGCCTGGCTTCTGACTCAGTCCTGGCCAATGAATAGGCTGAGGCACTTCTGGGAAAGGTTTCCACCCCAATAAAAAGAGACTGGCAGGGCAACCTGCCCTTCATGTCTTTGGATGCACTTGTGCAAGAACATACTATCTGGGCAGAGGCAGCCATCTTGCAGCCATGACGAGCCAAGCCTGAGATTAACAGCCAGTATTCTGAGGATAGCAGAAGAGGAATGGAGAGAGACTTGGGTCCTTCATGACATTGTTGAACCACTGAGTTAACCCCAGAACCTTTCGCGGTGGACTTCTTGTGGTATGACATGCTGGAATCAGTTCTTCTTGTGGGAACCCATTGTGTGCATCTCCCAATTCTGCATTAACTGCACTGGTACCATGAAATCATCCATGTTGAGAGTATTTATACCATGGAAATTACAAATGCTACAAATCAGGGATTTTAATCCTCTAGAGAGTCAGATGTTATACATTTACCACCACACCACTGGATACTATAAAGACTTCAAAGCCTTCTCCGTACTGTACTTAACTGTAAATCAAATAGTTGAATAGAACTATCTCCCTGGATGCTTGCTAATGTGGGAAACCCATTCCAATTAGGGACGCATGTCTCACCCTACCAACAGAGAAAACCTATTCACACCTGTCTTCCTCACTTGGGACTTGCCACTTTATATTGGCCTGATTGCTAGAGGCTTGGGTAAGGATCTTTGTTGACTGTCTCATTATGGCTTTGGTGGATGCATAATAAGGCTTTCAGAGGAGGGAGCTATGTGGGAGAGAGGGCTCTCCAGGGCTGGTAGCATCTAGAGGGAAGAGGTTTCCAGAAGGAAAGCAGCAGGTAGGAGCTTCAAGAGCCCTGGGTTCCTTGGGCAGTATCTGAAACATCCTAAGAGTCCTTCAGGGCTGGTCTGATGCACAAGAAATACTTTCAAGCTGCCCATGAGCTCACAGAGAATGTGGACTACATTATGTTTTTTTCCTTTCATGGGATGAAAACAGTGATACCCAATCAAGTACAAGGAGGGTACCTGAGGAAGGCAATATGATGTAGAGATAAGAGCATGATACTGAGTTTCAGCAAACTTGAATTCCAGTCTTACTTGTTTTGCCTTATGTAAATCATATTGATTCATAATTTGTTTCCTGAGTTTTAGGATATCGGTGTTGGACTAAATGTTCTAAAAGAATCCTTCCATTTGAGCCTACTTCCAAGAGGTGATATATTGATACTTACATGACTCTATAAAGTTACCAACCATTCATTTGTTTATGCGACAAGTATTTAATGAAAAAGTACATTATTTGCATAGTATCTGAGTCTTGACTCAATCGTATTGAAGCCCTGTGACCATGGAAGAGGCGCTTACCTTACCTGAGCATTTATGAAATGGGCATAATGATATGCATCCCATAGGTTTGAAGGGGTGACTAATGAGATTGTTCATGTTAAAATATTTTATAAATATATAAAATCTCATATAAAGAAGATCACTATTCGTATTACTACCCCTAGTCATAGAGAATATTTGTCATGTTGGGGAATGTCTGGCATCCACCTCTACCCCTCCCTCCTTTACTAATGGCCTGCCAATCTCCTGCTAAATAGAATACTCCATTGAGTGTTGTCTTAGATGGAGGATAGGTTTTGGTGCCAGCCTCCTATTGTCACCTCCCACGGCTGGCTATCTCTGTTATGGAATCCGATGGAGCTTGATTGACAAATCAGACACTCCCTCCAGGGACTTTGAATCTTTGAATATTTAGCAAATGACTCAGAGTAGCAATGAATGTTTGGAGGCTAGTCACTGGAGGAGCAGCAGCTTCACAAGGACCAGATGGTCCCTGCCTTGTGTCCAGGGTTTTGGTTCCTAATGTTTGACATCTAAGATTCCCTTTATTCTTGACTTTTCCCCAGTTACGCTTTGTTTTACTTGTGAGAAAAGGTCTTATCCAAGACACGCAGAAGCATGTTCCCACTAACAAAGATGTGCTATCTTATTTTAAGCTTTTGTATCTATGTAACTTAAAAAACAAAGTCAACATCCGAAAAAACAAAGCTGTTGAGACCAGATGGTGTGCGTAATGCATGTTTAAGACAGTCAAATGAAGATAACTATAAACTCAATGTCCAAAGAAAAAGTATTGTTTCCCATTAGTGACCATAATTGTGTCTGAGTCAATTAAACAGTATTAAATTACCCACAGACTCAGGTAAGACATGGGCATCCTAAGATTATATGAGAGTGGCTCTGAATGCCACAAGCACATGCTGCTGCCTCTTAAAAGTAAGTAGGTACAGATACCAGAGAAAATATCTTTACCAGACTGCTTGTAGTCATTACCAATAGGCACTGAATTGAGGTTTTGCAAAACGACTTAGGGAACAGAAGTTGAGAGTTTGAATTCTCTATTTGTGGTCATTGGCAGAAGGAAACTTTTGTCTCTAACACAAACTGTCCTGTCCCTTAGCTGTCAAGGTGAATCAGCTGTCTACCCTATGCATGTTTGATTGATCAATTGCTTAACATCACTTACTAAGCAACACACAGTGTGCTAGATTGACTTTCTGAATTGAATTTTCAGCATAAAAGACATAATGTTGTTTATTCTGGGGCAATATGGCCAAACTGTATTTAATTTCACAATTTTTCCACTATTTTCTCAGAAGCTCTTTTAAATTTGCCAGGAATGGCATACTACATAGGATAATGGGATAAGAATAGTTGATATCCCTATGTTGACATCAAGGTATTTTTTTCAGTATCTTCTAGTTCAGAATAATAATAACAATACCATCAACAACAACGATGATGATAGGAAAAGACACATACAGTTATTAAGCATTTTATGTGTAGCAGTCACTCCAAACTTTGCACAAATTATCTAATCAAATCCTAACAACAGCTCAATGAATTCGGCACCTTTTAAATCTATAATTTATAGATGACTCAACTAAAGCTCAGAAAGATTAAGAAGTATTCTCAGGTTCACCTAGTTTCTAAGTGACACAGACTGGGTGAGATATCTCTGGAAATGTTGCCCTGACATATTATTGTCTCAGGAGACGTCAACATTCCACCACTGCTAAAATATCCATGTTATTTCACACATTTGATAGAGCAAATAATGTTTTCTTTTAACTTCAGGAAAGCTACATTATAAATTTGACTGTTAAGTTATAGGCAGCAGAGTTTTTTAGTGACTTTCCTTATACCTTGGTTACTGGGAATGAAGAGAGCAAGGATGATTTAAGGCCCCCTATGGAGCACGACTGCCCAGAGAGATCAGTTTAGGGGACGCGAAGTACATATAGCCGCCACTGGAAATTCACAAGGCATATTATCGTGATAAGAGGTTTGAAAAATCCTGAATTTCCTTAACCTTGGTTTTCCCAAACTTTTGACTATGTGATGTTTGATCAATTGATTGTATTTATTAAATGATATTTAATAATATCCAATAACACTGCTATTACCCAGACACTAGATGAGAAACCTAGATCTAGAAAAGACATAGAAGAGACATAGGAAGGACTTGTGTTTCATTTTTTTCAGAAGTGCCTTTAATCTATGCTCATCTAATAAGCAGTGTGATTTATACATAAGTAACCATATTCAAAATACAGAGTAGACCCACATATTTTACTATAGCACTTTTTAATAATGACTTCATTGCAATCTAATCATATACCATAAAATTCACCTTTTAAAAGTATATAATTCAGTGGTCTTATTATATGCACAGCTGTGAAACCATCACCATTATCTAACTTTAGAACATGTTAATCACCTCAAAAGGAAAGTCCACACTAATTAGCAGTCCATATCCATTCCCCTCTTGCCCAAACTCCAGGTAAACACTAATCTATTTTCTATGGATTTGCCTATCCTAGACATTTTGTATGAATGGAATCACGCAATATATGGTTTTTTGTGACTGGCTTCTTTCACTTAGCATAATGTTTTCAAGGTTCATCCATATTGTAGCACATATCAGTAATTCATTCTTTTTTATCATTAAATAATATTCTATTATCTGGTTATACCACATTTTGTGTATCCTTTCATCTGTTGATGATATTTGCGTTGTTTCCACTTTTTGGCTATTATGAATAATACTACTGTGAACATTCAAGTTTTCATTTCTCTTGGGTACATACTTAGGAATGACATTGCTGGGTCATATGGTAACATTGTGTTTAAATTTTTGAGGAATTGCCAGACTGTTTTCAAAAGTGGCTGTACCATTTTAGATTCTCACCAGCAGTGTATGTGGGTTCTCATTTCTCCACATCCGAATCAACACTTGTTATTTTCTTTTTTAAAAAACTATAGCCATCTTGGTGGTTGTGAAGTGTTATTTCATTATGGTCTTGATTTGCATGTCCCGAATGATTGATGATGTTGAGCATCTTTTCTTGGCATTAGTATAGCTACTTCGTAGAAAAGGTTTATTTAAATTTTTTGCTGTTTATTTTTTTGCTGTTGTTATATTCATTTGATTATCACCCATCTTTTTTCCTTTTCTTTTTAAAATTGCGATACCTGTCTTTTTGTTTTTGAGTGGTAAAAGCTCTGCGTATGTATTGAATACAAACTCCTTATAAAATATATGAATGGCAAATGTTTTCTCCCACTCCATGGATTGTCTTTTTACATCATTGAAGGTGTCTATCTTTGAAACAAGAAAGATGGTAATTTTAAAATTTTAGTGGGGTTCTGTGTTCAGTTTATCTTTTTTGTTGCTATTATTGCTTATGCTTTTGGTGTTGTATCTAAGAAACCACTGCTTAATCCATGGTCATGAATAGTTACCCATATGCTTTCTTCTAAGACTTTTATAGTTTTAACTCTTTTTTTTTTAATTTTTAAAACTTTTTGGCTGTGTTGGGTCTTGGTTGCTGCGTGCGGGCTTTCTCTAGTTGCGTCAAGCAGGGGCTACTCTTTGTTGTGGTGCACAGGCTTCTCATTGTGTGGCTTCTCTTGTTGCAGAGCACGGGCTCTAGGCGCGCAGGCTTCACTAGTTGCAGCACATGGGCTCAGTAGTTGTGGTGCACAGGCTTAGTTGCTCCGCGTATAGTTTTAACTCTTATATTTAGGTCTCTGATCTATTTTGAGTTATATTTTGTAGATAGAGGGAGATAAGGTCCAACTTTATTCTTTTATATATGAATATCCAGTTGATGTAACACCACTTGTTAAAAACACATATACTTTGTGAACTGAATTGTGTATTAGTTTCCTAAGGCTGCTATAACAAAGTTTCACATACTGAGTGACTTAAAACAATAGCAATTTATTTTCTCGCAGTTCTGGAGGCTAGAAGTCTGAACTCAAGGTGTGGGTAGGGCCATGCTCCCTTTGACATTTGTAGGGGAAAATACTTTCTTGACTCTTTTTAGCTTCTGGTTTTTGTTGGGAATTCCTTGGCCTGTTGATGGAGTACTCCAATCTTTGTCTCTGTCGTCATATGGCTATCTTTCCCTGTTTGTCTCTCTCCTCTTCCTATAAGGACACCAAAATAGAATGGTAAGACCAGCATAGGGTAGACATTCCTACAACAAAAAGAAGAAGTTGGAAGGAAGAAAGGGGTCATGGGTCTCAACCAAGCCCAAAACCCAGCAGGGCAAATTCCATTAGATCAAGGCCAGAGAATAATCCTATTTGGACCTATTTGCTTTGTCCTCTTGGCCTGCAGGTGTGGCAGCCTCACCCTTTAAGCTCACTGGGGCAGTAGTCTCTGCCTCTCAGCCTTAGGAGGCCCTGTTGGCCAGGCCTCTGCATCCATGATTCTGCCCTCAAAGTCATACTTCCTTCATTTTATCCTGTCTCTGTTCTTTCGGTCCAGGCTGGCAGTATTTCTCCTGGTATAAAACACTCAAAAATGCTGTTGGTCTCCCATGCAATTCATGGGAGTCCAAGACACCAAACAAGAGAGTCCTTTCCATGTATTTTCTAGATAACCACACTCTATTGAATATTTCTGGCTTCTGCTGAATTGGCTGATTGGATGCATGAATCACATATCTAATCTCTTCAGCAAATGGTTGTTCAGTCACACCCTTGGCCCTCTTTCCAGAATACTGTGTCTGGATAGGCTTAAAAATTTCCAAATCCTCAAGTGTTGTTTTCCTTTTGTTGCTAGAATTGTGGGCTTCTAGAGCCCTAGGGACATGTCTAAGCTTTTCAAAGGTCTCAATGTACATCTCAATCCCACATTTTTCTTTTAAGTTTCTGGTGATTTCTCTCATTTGCCCCAACTGATACTGCTGCCTCAGGCAGCTGCTGTGTTTTTCTTTTGCCACTGATTGTTTTTGACATATGCTCTGGGGTAGGACTTTTCTCAATGGGCAAGCTCTAAATCAAGTCAACTCTGCAAATATTCTGGAGCCCAAAAGAGGGAAAATAAGCATATCATGCAAAGTCAATAAAGTGAAAGCTCAGAAGTGCCATGATAAAATAAGAAAATGAAATTAAAAGGTAGCTTGTAAATTTAATGCAATAAATGACACTAAAACATAAACAAATTAGAAACAAGATGAAAACAGACACTGATGAAAATGGAATTACTGGCATAGAGAAAAGTCTTGCAATAATAGGATAAAAAGGAAAAGCTGTTTGTTTTTTCTTAAAAGACAAAGAGTACTGTAGCTAAAGAGAAACCACTAGGTATAGAAAAAATATAAATTATCCTTATGTTAGATTATATTTTATGTTCCTGAAGTAGAGATTTAATAAATGCAATATAAATTAAATTATATAAAAAATTCCCTAAATGTGAATTTAAAAAAACCTTGGTTCTTATATATAAACACATTGTGTTACATGAAAAATATGATAACGGAACACTTAGTACCAGACATAAACTAGATAAGCTACTGAACCTTAAGGAAAAATAAATAGTTCTTCTGGTATTCAGACGTAGGAGAAAAAAAAATCAAGGAAGAAAATAGTAGACTGATCTCATATTTCTCTAAAGTATTATTCAATGCTAGAAGTTAATAACAAATGCATGTGAATTCTGAAGGAGTAAAAGTATGACAGAAGAATATTACATACAGCAAAATGTCTATCACATACAGTACTCTTTGATATTTCCAAATATGACAGAGCCTGAGCTTTCCTTTAAAAAATTACTTGACAATGGAATATAGCCACTTAATGCCTAGACAAAAATTAAGAATTTGGGAATTAAAGAGATATGCTAAAAGGATTGGTCATGAACATTGATTAAAGATTAAATTGATTTACAGAATATGGAAATTGTTCTTTTTAATATCCATCTTTGTACTTTGCGTTATTATTTGAATTCATTTTAGTGAGCATATGTGATTTTCCCAAAGAGTAGAGTAAAATTTTTGGAAATAGACTAAATTGAAAAATTATTATCAATTGTGAATTTAAGACCATGGGAATATATATCTTTGTTGTTGTTTAGTTCAATACTATAAAATTATTTTTCAGTTTAAAAAATAGTATTTGTTAAAAGAACTGAGTTAATTCTACTTAATGAGTTCATGATTTTGTAAAGAGAAACCAGAATAATCACTAAAATGACATTGGATTGATAAAAATCATGAAATTTAATGGTTTATTTAGGGAATGGGGGGGCAGTCCAATAAAACTGGAATTCAGGCTCTGGTAAGACATCTCTACAATATGGAAGATAAAAATGAGCCTGGTAACCTAACTTGAAACTACGTTATAAAACCCATGAAGCCACACGAAGGAGTATTAACCCTTTTCAGTAGACAATGGGAAGCTTTCAAAACCTAAGAAGGAACAAGTTCATAAGAGACATAAAGGCAGCATAATATTTTTTCAGACAATAATTTTAGGAATGCATGGAAAGTGTATATCCATGAGCTCCTTGGCTGTGCTGCTAAACCAGGGAAGATTTGCAAAGTATGTTCAACTCCTCTTTTAGATAGGAGACCAAGTATTTATATATGCTATTTCATGAAAATATTTGAGTCATAATATAGTGTGTATAGGTAAGAGGTCAGGAAGAGCCCTATATAAGTTTCATACATTGTATTTGGGGAAGAAGCAAGAGATATGGATGGAAATGAAGAAAAATTCAGTCCTCACCATTTATCCTAAGACTTTCCAGTCCACTATTTTTTTTTAAATTGAAGTGTAGTTGATTCACAATGTTGTGTTAATTTTTGCTGTACAGTGAAGTGATTCAGTTATATCTATAGATTTATCTATATTTCTTCTTTAATAGTCGTTTCCATTAGGGTTTATCACAGGACACCAGTACACTACTTTGAAGCACAGTTGAGAAGAAAATGACAAACATACAACTCAGACTATGAGATAACTAGATTCCCTCCTATTGTGGCAATCAGCCAAAGTCACTAGCAACTGATTTCTCTGATACTGTTTCCTCATCTGTGTAATCAAAATAGCACTTATCCTACCTAAAGGATATTATTCATGTAAGGATCAGTAATGGGATGATAATAATGGAATAAAAGGCTTCTGCAATGGCAGAGTATGGAATTCCAAATTTTCTTCTCCATAAAGCATTGAAAATACTGCCAGAAACTGTCAAAATTGACTTATTCAGAACTCTAGAAATTAACCAAAACTTTAAAAAAATCTAAGGTGTGTTTATTCAAGAAGAGTGACTAAAGCTCAGTAAGAACAGCTAGACTTGTGTCATTTAAACTAACCCTATTCCTCTTCCCCTGTCCTAAATTCCATCACGGTAGCTATGAAAACCATCAGCCAAACAGGCAGTGCAGGGGCGAGGCAGGTTTGAAAGCTCCCCAGAAAGACCCATCCCAAGCTAGCTGTCGGTATTTCATCAGTCTGTCAGTTCTCTGGAAACCTCTATCCATGAAACTTGTCATGATTTGACTTGACTTAGAACTTGCTCCGTGGGAAAGTCCTACCCCAGAGCATATGTCAAAAACAATCAGTGGCAATAGATTAACATCCCAGCTGCCTGAAGCAGCAATATCAGTTGGGGAAATCAAGAAAAATCACCAAAAACTTAAAAGCAAAATCTGGGAATGAGACGTACACTGGAGCCTTTGAAAGGCTCAGATATATATTCCTAGGAATCTAGAAGCCACACACAGCTACCTCAGTCTTGATGGAGAGTGATCTTGTGTTGATGATGAAACTTATCTTTCAGCCAATCTGAGCTCTTTGTTGTCTCTCAAACTTTTATGATTTTTAAGTCAACTTCTTTGTTCTTAGTGGCTCCTTAGTAGTTGAGGGTATACCAAGACCTTTCAGTATCCTAAAGTGAGGTTCTCATTCAGCACCTTAATGCAGGCTGATTGGAAACTGGACTCTGAGACAGTATCTTTTTTTTTTTTTTTTTAATATTTATTTATTTATTTGGCCGCGCCGGGTCTTAGTTGTAGCATGCGGGATCCAGTTCCCAGAGCACGGATCGAATCCAGGACCCCTGCATTGGGAGCGCAGGGGCGGGTTACGACCCCGCGTCCCCTGCATCGGCAGGCGGACCCCCAACCACTGCGCCACCAGGGAAGCCCCCAGTATCTTTTTAAGTATGCAAATAGACTCTTTCAGGGAAGGACTGGGAAATGGGTGTTTCTGTCTGCTCCCTCTGTACTTAGCCCTCGGGGGATAGCTGGTTAAGAACAGTTTAGCTGTTGGCTACAGTCCCATGGGACTCATAAATGCAACCTCCACTTACCACTAGATCCAGGCAATCAAGGGGTACATCCACTGGGTAGCAGCCACAAATGCCAGGGCACCAGGTGTGTGCACAAGCTCCTTCTGGGGGACACCAGTGACTTGGAGGTGCCAGAGGGAGAGCACAGAGACAGTGCCCACTGGCCTCTCTGGTCTCTGGGGAGGATTGCAGTTAGCCTCTAGATGGGTGCCAAATTAGAAGCCTGAAACTCTGTCTAGTGCTTTAAAAGTATGCAAATAGGTCTTTTTCTGGAAAACACTAGGAGATGGGCACTTTTGTGTGCTCTCTCTATGCTAAGACCGAGGTGAGTGGTAGCCACAAAACTGTTTGTTTGCTATAGTCTTACGAGTTTCATGGATGCAGGTCTCATTGACCTTCAGAGCGAAATGTTCTGAGTGCCCGTCCCTCAGGCAGAAGTCTTAAAAACTGGGTGCTAGATGTTGGGTCCACAGTGAGAAGCTGCGAGTTGTAAGTTCCCTCCTGATTGTATGTCACTGTGCCAGGGATGGGATTTAGGGCAAGAGTGCATCTCAGCCTGTCCTACCCATCTTGACAAGGGTATTTTCTCATTTGCCTGATGTGTAGGAGTCACTCAGCTAGTTTCTGCATTGATTTCAGAGGTTTTTGCTCCATGAATAGCTGTAGATTCAGTGTGTCCATGGGAGGAGGTAAGTTCAGGAGCCTCCTCTGTCATCATCTTGGGCTGGAATCTGATAAATCTCTCAATATTCTCTAAGCCACAGACTCCTCTGTCTTCACTATGATAATAATTATATTAAAACCTAATACTTATGAAATTATTGATGTATGTAAATTGTATTAATGTAACATAGTTAGAATCTAATTTTATTGAATAGTTGGTATGTGCAATTTGTATCATTAGGACTACAAGGATTATGATAATGATAACCTCTAAAATTTATTGAACACTTACTATGTGTAATTTGCCCCTTTTCCTGATAATTAGTAGTGTCTTGGCCAGCATTCAAAGTTGGTTTTATTTGACTCCAATTCTGTTCTGTCCAATCATTATCACTTGACTCTCTGCTCTAATTTTACCTGTACCTCATTCCCTTTAAATCGTCCTCTTAGTAGTTTCTCTGAGTGTATGGCTTATTTCTTTTCTAATCTATCTTTCTTATCAATATCTTACCCTCTCATCAGCTGGTAATTTTTAGGCTTTATGAATGATTTCTCCTTCCTCAGTGAGACTTGAATTAAAAACAAGGAGTCTTTATCAGAGAAGTTACTATTAAATTCTATTTGAAAAATACATGTGATATATTTTAGCTAGGGAGATGTGAGATGCCCAACCAGCATTCTGTGAAATGACCTACCACACACTTGGTGATTATGTCCTTTACTAATGTGAATTATACCTAAAAGGCCTTGTTTACCTGAAAAGCAATATGTAAAGTGCCTAGATCTTGACACCCTTCATATTCCCCCAGTATAATATATTAATATTTGAAGATGGTAGTTTAATATATTAACATTTGAAGATGGTAGTTTATTACTAGATTATTATTAGATTTGAAGTTGACAGTCTATTGTTTCTGAAAGTGGAACTGTTCTGTGTGGGATGCAGTTTTTGTAAAGTTGATATTTTTTTAGAGGATGATTTGTCAAAAATTATTCACAGAGGATCTTAAAACCCAGAGGAGCACTGAATGTTAGTGTTGCTATTGAATCCCGTCATTCTGGTGTGCTGAAAAGAAAACCAACAGTTCTATTTATGACTCTGATCCCATTATTACTTACCTGGTAATACAATAAAATGCCTATGTACTTTTATATACTCTAAAGATATCAGAATCTAGAAAGATTGTCACAGAACAATCCTTAAGGGATACCAACTTTTATGGGTTGAATTGAGTTACTCTAAAAAAGGACTGTTGAAGTCCTAACATTCTGGTACCTCAGAATGTGAGCTTATTTGGGGACCAAAGATTGCTGACAAACCATTAGAAGCAAAGAAGAGGTTAGAAGGATTCCCTTACAGATTTCAGAGGGAATATGGCCTTGCCAACACCTTGATTTTGAACTTCTAGCCTCCAGAACTGTGAAACAATAAATTACTGTTGTTCTAAGCCACTCAGTTAGTGGTACTTGTTACAGTAGCCCTAGGAAACTAATACACAAATTTTTATTTATTTTGTATTCAAGCCCTAGGAAACTAATATGCAAACTTTTATTTATTTTGTATTTTTTATTTTGTAGTCATTATTGTGCTTTAGCAATTATCTTGAAATTATCGCCTAGCATTTGCACATTTTAAAGTTTTAAGTGCCCACTATGCTTAAATCTATATATGCCATAAGCCCCACAATATGTTATTGCATAGTCAGTTATCTTTGGCAGAGGTTTTAATAATAGGAAAAAAGTCTTTTTATATATGGCATTTTTATATATGTACCTTTTTTTGTATATCCTTTGTTGTGCTCATTACTCCGTCTTGTAAAACCAATTTTTTACCGGGTATTATAGTCCTCCTGCCTGAAGGACTTTATCTTTATTTATTTATTTAACAAATACCATATGCTAACACATACATATGGAATCTTTAAAAAAAAAAAAAAAGGTTCTGAAGAACGTAGGGGCAGGACAGGAATAAAGACGCAGACTTAGAGAATGGAGTTGAGGACATGGGGAGGGGGAAGGGTAAGCTGGGATGAAGTGAGAGAGTGGCATGGACATATATACACTACCAAATGTAAAATAGCTAGCTAGTGGGAAGTGGCCACATAGCACAGGGAGATCAGCTCGGTGCTTTGTGACCACCTAGAGGGGTGGGATAGGGAGGGTGAGAGAGAGACAGAAGAGGGAGGAGATATGGGGATATATGTATAGCTGATTCACTTTGTTATACAGCAGAAACTAGCACAACAATGTAAAGCAATTATACTCCAATAAAGATGTTAAAAAAAAAAACTTTATTTTTTAAAAACACATCTTGTAGAGTAAATCTGCTAGTGATAAATTCTTCAGCTTTTGTATATGAGAAAAAGTCTTTATTTCATCTTCATTTTTGAAAGATATTTCCACTGGGTATAGATTCTAGGTTAATTAAAATTTGTTTTTCAGTAATTAAAAATGTTGCTTCACATTTTTCTGACTCGCATTGTTTCCAACCAGAAATTTATAATTCTTATCTCTGTTCCTCTGTATGTAGTTTATCTTTTTTCTTTGGCCTTTTTAAAGATTTTTTTCCCCTTTTTAAAAAAAATTTTTTTTTATTGAAGTATAGTTGAGTTACAGCGTTGTGTTAATTACTGCTGTAAAGCAAAGTGACTCAGTTATATACACATTCTTTTTTTTAATATTCTTTTCCATTTTGGTTTATCATAGGATATTGAATATAGTTCTCTGTGCTCTACAGTAGGACCTTGTTGTTTATCTGTTCTATATATAAAAGCTGACATCTGCTCACCCCAACCTCACACTCCATCCCTCCCCCAATCACCTCCCCCTTGGCAACCACCAGTCTGTTCTCTTTGTCCCTGATTGTGTTTCTGTTTTATAGATAGGTTCATTTTTGTCATATTTTAGATTCCACAAACAAGTGATATATGGTATTTGTCTTTCTCTTTCTAAGTTACTTCACTTAGTATGATAATCTTAGTTGCATCCATGTTGCTGCAAATGGTATTACTCCGTTCTTCGTTAGCAAGGACACGGTTTTCACTCCTCATGACACGGTAGCTCCATGAAACCCCTGGAGCTTAGATGTACTCCAAGGAAACATGGAAATCCCTGAATTGACTGAGATTCCATTTCCTCCAGTACAATAGAATATATCTGAATTTCATAACTCTCTACAAAAAAACACATTGCACACCCTGAGATGAATGGAGTATTGAGAAAGAAGAGCTGTTCATTTGGTGAGGGGGATAGAAAAATGATGATGTATAAATATTTATCCATATTAGCTTGAGGTGGTAATGCCTTATAAGAAATATGTACAGGTATCGGGGCAATAAATTAAGATTCGCATGGGAATTCCCCTGAGAATAAGAGAGGTTCCCTGAGGAAATGAGTTGAGACCCAGAATAATGAAAATAAAAATGGTGGGAGGAAGCAAGATATGCCAGGAAGCAGAGAAAGAACATTCAAAGCCACTGGCAAACAAGGCAAGTTAGGGTCCACAGAACAGAGGGTTTCAAGCAATAGGTTGTTGGTAATATTTTGGGCAGACAGGATGTACTATGTTAGGGTGAAAAATTCACAGCACACGTGCTGACACTCCTATCTCCTACATTTTTAGCAGCCAGCATTGAACTATAATGATGTTCTTTTTAATTGGACCCAGGCACCTTCACAGGTCTTCTCCATTTAGTTTTCCAAGCGCTCAAGATGAGGCCTATTAGCCTATGAGATCTAAAGTTAGGGACTCTGACTTGTAACTTGGCCTTGGAAGCATGATTTTCTTCCTACCACAGTAAGAGAAATCTTACTGTGAGTCACCTTGCCTGCTGTACAATCCAGGTATATTTTACTGCCCATTTCTCTCTATTTGGCAACTCGAAACATCTCCATTGATAGTAGTGTCTTATATTTGTATAGTGCGTCACTGTTTACAAATCACGGTTACCGCTTATCATACAAAGTCTCAAGATTGACCTATATTATGGGATGAGCAAAATTTATAAAAATTATCAATCTTAATGTATAATAAAATATATAATTATAAAAATTACTATTCATAATTTGTGGCTGATTTAACTAAGAATAACAGGTTAAGTGACTTGCTCAACATCACATAGCTGATAAGCAGCAAAATCAAGGCAGAACAAATAAATATCTGAGTCCAAGTTGTACTCTTTTTCAGTTCAGTTCATTTGTTTGTAATTGTCCAGATAAAAGTTCTGTTTTCCATGCCTTGCTTTCTACCCTGGGCTCTGTTATACAGGTGCAGCTGAACTGCTGTGTTCAGCAGATTAAATTATTTGGGGTCTACTTGCGGCAATCACTTCATTACTCATTGTACATTTGCTATTTTTTGTAATTTAGTTCTTACAACAACCCTCTGAGAGATTGTTTTATACATGAGGAAACACAGGCTTGGAGAGTTTAAATAACTTACCCAAGATTTGACAGTTAATTGGTGAAGGTGGAATTCTAACCCTGATAATCCTATTAGGTCTTTCCTGGGCTTCAACCTCTTGAACTAAAAACTTCTAACAGCTATTTGTGCCTTTAGTTATCACTCCTCAGATATTCATTTGTACCTCCCCCTGTCCCTGCCCCAGACCACTGCTCCCCCCATTCCTAGCAACCATGAAACGTACTAGGGATATAGAGATGAATGTCTGGCTTTCTGTGAGTCCAAGGTCCACACAGTGTTCTCTACCTGAAACCCAAACACCTAGACCCCTATTGTTCCTTGACTTGCATAAAGTCATTAATCACTATTGGAAAGCTCAGAGTAGTTTCTCTTCTGTTATCTAGCAATTAATCCTGGGACATTAATGGTCAGTTGAGATTCTGTTTGACCACCATGCTCTTAATTTGGAGCCTGGGTGGATGGATGGGAGGATCACTGTGCCATTTAAAAGCCTGCTCTTTGCAGGCATGCAAATGTCCTCATTTCACTGGTGCAAATTATTTCCCTTGAGGTTAGTTTCTGGGCAGACTGACAGTGTGTGGGTGGCTATCATCACCATCTGCATTTGCCTTGTAGGGATCTTACCAGCTGTTATATACGATCTTGTACAGCTCTGTGTCCTCAAGGGAAAGCAAAACATAAGAACACGAAGCCCTTTTTTACTCTAAAAGGGAATATAAGTGTATGGAACCTGGGGGCGGAGAGGAAGGCAAAGTGAATCCCACATTTGTTGCAGCTAGAGTTTGCTTTTGCGTATATACCTAAGGACGGTGAGACAAGAGAAATGCATGCAAATTTGGAACATAAAAATCACAGAACTTGCATTTGTGTCTGACTTGTGGGAACATGCTGTCACCTTGGGTATTTGAACTCCCACCAAAGTTTCAGAAGAGGAGCTTGAACACAGAATTTCTAGGGTCTGAAGTACAGCCCCAGAGAAAGGCATGTATTTTTAGATATCCTGATTTATCCTAAAAATTCATGAGGAATCTGTGTCTGATTAAATATAAAATAATGCTTTCCCACCAAACTTATAGAAAAACAGATGCTCTAAGGAAACATAACATCTGTCTTGGGGCGTACTCCATTGCACATCTTTTATATATGCTGTAGTTTGTTTAGAATAGCATTGTGTTGAGAAGCAGATCTTTGAGGTACAATGATCTGGCTTACCTTTTTTCTCATAAAATTTAAAGGAAATTAATGCTGCAACCATCTTCTCTTGACAGTCCATTGTAATAGGCTTTCAGGGCTTGCAAGGGCAAAGGGCCTGATGAGAGAAAAACTACCAGCCCAGGTTTGTTTCACTCCAGGCTCGCCATGGTATGAAGGCTTTGGCTTGTTGAGAAAGGTTTTACATGGAATTCATCTCTGCCTCTCCAGCTTGGTGATTGGCACATAAAAGGCTTCAGGATATTGTGAGGTGGCTCCATTTTTAGGAGCAGTACTCTATTTGGCAAGAAAATCCTCAGAGTCGTCCCTACTAGAACGGAACCACTCTGAGGTCCTTGGCATTGCCTCGGTGTCACAGGGGCTCTTGCAGGCCTAATGGAACTGTTCTGAGATTGAATTTGTTCTTACAGATCTGAGGGTTTATAATTATATCTGTACAAGGAATTCTTTTTGAACTCAACAAGGAATTCTTTTGAACATTTTGGTGTTAATAGAAAATTAACTAATTAATTTTATGAGAAATTCTGACAACAAGAATTCATTATCATTGTTACTAAATTTACATGCGGTCAATTAAAGAAATGTCCTATAAGAGCTATCTACATAATGCCACAATATGTTTTAATATTGATAAAAATAGAAAGAACACTGATGGGTGATCAAACCTTTTATTTTTTGATCATTATTAAAGAGTATTTAAGATTATTGGTGTGTTTAGCAGACTGTATTTCAATTATGCTGTGATCTATTTTCTGATCATCCATCAATCAATAAAGAACAATTACCATACTCAGCCAAACAATGACTCTATTTTAATAATAATAAAAACAGTAGAAGCAATGACAACAACAATAATTAAACTAATTACTGCCACTCTGGAGAACATTTTGTGCCAAATGCTGAGCCAAGTGTTTTATGCATCTCATTTATCTTTTCAGTAACCCTATGAGATATAGGTACTATTATTGTGTCGCAGGTGAAGATGTTGAGGATTAGTGATGTTACATCACCTGCCCAGAGTCACCGTATTAGAAGGTAAGAGTGGTGGAGTTCAAACCCAGGCCACCTAGCTTCAGGTCCTTACACTAATTATGACTTCATACCACCTTCCCACATACCAGATTTGCCTTTGTTCTTCCACTCTCACCTCCGGCACTTACTGCAGTGCTCTGACGGATGCTCCAAAACTTATTTAGTTGAATGGAAATAAAAGGTAACATTGGGTTAGCCAAAAAGTTCATTCATTTTACTTCCATGCCATCTTACAGAAAACCCAAATGAACTTTTTGGCCAACCCAATACATTGAATTTAGCCATGCATATCCAGGGAACTTCTTACACCATAGACTATATGTGGTGGGCTCACTTGCCAATAAAAAAAGATGGACCAGGAACAAAATCCTGATTGTTTGCTTTTCCCCCTTGGGAAAGAAACCCGTGTTCTGCTTTGGCCATCATTTCTGGTTGCTTTACCTGTTTCAGCAGCCAGATGCCCTGGGATTTTTTTATTATCCAGTACTTACACTTCCTGGTGATGATCCCAGTATTGTCTTCAATCATGATGTTCAGGCATATAATCTAGGCATTTTTTTGGATTTGAAGCACTAATGTGAGTAAATTTACTGAACAAAGAGTACCTTTCTCCTCCCCTCTGAGGAAGAAATGATAAATGAACCTCTCAAAACTATAATCTTACCAGACTAATTAATTCCATTCATTCATTTATTCGTTCATTCATTCACCTACTCCCTTGTTCTCTCAAACTCTCCTTCATTCTTTCAACAAATTTTTAAAAAATATGTATTTATTTGGCTGCGCTCGGTCTTAGTTGCAGGACGCTGGATCTTCGTTGCGGAACACGGGATCTTTAGTTGCAGCACGAGGGATCTAGTTCCCTGACCAGGGATCAAACCTGGGCCCCCTGCATTGGGAGCATGGAGTCTTAGCCACTGGACCACCATCTTTCAACAAATTATTTAACGCTTGACATAATTTCTGCCTTTGAGAAGTTCACACGGGGTGAGGGCAACCAGCAGGTAACCAGATGCTTATAACAGAGTGTAAATACTGACACTTGAACACAGTGATATGGTGACCAACCCTCCTGGTTTGCTCAGGACTCAGGGTTTTCCTGGGATGCCTTTCCTTGGACTTTCACTGCCAAAACTGGGGCTGACCCTGGCACACTGTGACATTTGGTCACCCTAGCTGTGGGAATATAGATGAGGAAACCCATGATACTGCTTGAAGAGGCAGGAGAAAGTTTCCCAGAAGAGGTAGTTGTAATGCTACAGGTCAAGGCAGATAGGAAGGTCAATTCGTTACAAACCTAGCCCAGTAGCACTCACTTCATATTCTCCAGGAATCCCTGGAAAAAGGGATGTGATATGAGATGCTGGACTAGACACTCCTTCTTTCCCAAACACAAGAGAGAGAGAGAGAGAGAGAGAGACGGACAGACAGACAGACAGACAGAGGAAGGGGATGGGAAGAAGACCATAAGCACAGGTTTGGCCTTTCTGAATGAAGCTAAGCTCTTTTTAAAAGTATTTCTTTCTAAAGTTATAAAGCCCATCTTACGCATTCTATTCTTTTCTATAATCAAAGCCTGAGCCATATTGCCGGACATCTAAAGCAGAATGCTTTTTGGAGTTTTCAGTGTGCTCTTTTTCATCCTACAGATAGCATAGAATGAAAAATTCTCGGGAGAGGAAAAGAGCAGCCTTGTATTATGGCAGCTTTCTTCTTTGCTAGGTGACACTGAGTCACTGACAGTGGTTCCCAGGGTGCGGCTGAGTCACAGCTGATGCTCTCATATGTGACCCCGCCAGGAGCACGGGCTGGAACACTGGTTGAGGACAGATGCTCTCTGTTCCAGAGGCAGGACTGGATCTCTGGAGGCTTGCTGTGTGGGGTGAAGCTGCCAGAAAACGTAATAATTGTGGTGATTATGAGTGCCTTTTAATTGCTGCTGCATCATGCCAAGTATCTTGGGAAGAAAAATGTGAGGCCTTATGAATAAATGATCACTTAAAATACTTAAATAGATGATTATAATATACAACTTTAAAATACTTTGCTTTACACTACCCTTGAAGCTAAGTGCTTCTTGCACCATATGGAAAATTTATGCTCAGTAGCTAAGCAGTTTAGATGTCTGATAGCTTGAAATGTGTATATCCTCATTTAAGAAAACTTATATGAACTTATATGAGTAACAGACAAATTAAAAATTAATTATTTAATGGAGGTTCAGGATGCACATAAGCAGG
>NW_006793498.1:2628029-2635553 GCF_000442215.2 Lipotes vexillifer | reverse complement strand
CAGGAATGTGTTGGAAAAAATATTATATTGAAAAATGATATGCTTTTAATCCCCCATTTCTGGTAGGAGCTTGAAGTTCACAGAGACCTAAGCTTGATTGAGAAAGGCGTTTTCTAAATTCCCAAATCTCCCATTTATATAGTAAAATACAAGAATAGTGCAAGACAGTGGAAGAGGTTTCACATAAACTTTAGCAGTTGAGAGGACATGATCCACCAAAGAAAGAAAGAAAAAAAAGAATAATTTGGAGACAATATCACAGGGACAGTACTAAGTCCCTGAAAGTGGGCCCATACAATATTTCTCTTTCTCTGTCTGACTTACTTCATTCAGTATGACAATCTCTAGGTCCATCCGTGTTACTGCAAGTCATTACTGAGTGAAGCAAGTCAGACAGAGAAAGAGAAATATTGTATGATATCACTTATATGAGAAATCTAAAAAGAAATGATACAAATGAACTTACTTACAAAACAGAAACAGACCCACAGACTTAGAGAACCAACTAATGGTTACCGGGAAGGGGGGTGGGGCGGTGGGGGAAGGGATCGTTAGGGAGTTTGGGATTGACATGTACACACTGCTATATTTAAAACGGATGGGACTTCCCCTGGTGGAACAGTGGTTAAGAATCTGCCTGCCAATGCAGGGGACACGGGTTTAAGCTCTGGTCCGGGAAGATCCCACATGCAACAGAGCAACTAAGCATGTGAGCCACAACTACTGAGTCCACGTGCCACAACTACTGAAGCCCAAGTGCCTAGAGCCCATGCTCTGCAACAAGAGAAACCACTGTGTTGAGAAGCATGCACACCGCAATGAAGAGTAGCCCCCACTCTCCGCAACTAGAGAAAGCCCGCGTGCAGCATCAAATACCCAATGTAGCCAAAAATAAATAAATAAAATTAAAAAAAATAAAATGGATAACCAACAAAGACCTACTTTCTAGCACAGGGAACTCTGCTCAATGTTATGTAGCAGCCTGGATGGCAGGGGTGTCTGGGCGAGAATGGATACATGCACATATATGGCTGAGGTGCTTTGCTGTGCACCTGAAACTATCACAACATTGTTAACTGGCTATACTCCAATGTAAAATAAAAAGTTAAAAAAAAAAAAAAAAAAACAGGCCCACACCTCCTGTCTCCTGAGTCTCAGGTGATCACAACTGCCATAGAATCCCAGCAGGTTGAGGGAGGATGAAAGAATGAGCCAGCCAATGCTGTTTCTGGGATCACCATGGTCCAGAAGTGATAAAGTACACTGGGAAGAGTGGATTTTCTAGGCAGATGGACCTGAAATAGTCTGCAACCTCCCACAGACTCGGTAGGGCATTTCAGGAACCCAGGAGCTCCTAAAAACCCATGGAAGGAACTAGAAAAGGCCCAAGGTTGGAATGAAAAGACTGTAGGTCAGAACCTGACAAACTGTGGCCTATGGGCCAAATCCCACCAGTCTGCTTTTATATGGCCCGGAGCTAAGAATGGTTTTCCAAGAAGAAAATGAAGATGGAGAAGAAGGGAGAGAGAGGAGCAAGAGGAGGAAAGCAGAGAAGAAAAACACCAAGTGCCAACACCACAGACACCATCACAAGAACAAGAAGGACCAGAACAAGAAAAAAGAAGAAAAACATGCAACATGTACGTGGCCTGCAAAGCCTGAAATCTTTACTATCTGGCCCTCTATAGAAAAAGTCTGCTGACCCCTGCTACAGAGCATAGCGTCCTCATAAGAGAGGCAGGTCACAGCCACCACCACCATCAGCATCAGGAGCCAGTACATTGCCCAGAAGTCCAGGTGGGAGCAGGTCCACCCTAGTGGACATCAGCCTCCACCACCACCCTGGTGGACATCAGGACATCAGCACACCAGACCAAAGCAAACCCACCAACAAAGGGACCAGGAAAGCAGGGAGGAGAGCTATGTGGGAGGCTTCCCCTTGTAAATCCATGAGGATAAACAAGGTTCTTCTTGAACCCCAGACATGGTTTCAGGAAGGAGAAGACGGAGGGTAGATCCTATTCAGAGAGGAGAAATGGCCATGACTGGGAGTTTTGAACTGAGTATCACATGAGGCCAAGTTACCTGAAAAAGATGGCCTAAGCTTAAGAACTTCTTATTTTAGGCATTTTACCTTGTTTTCTGGGATAACAGAATGGACTTCCAGGGCAAAATGAAAATTGTTATTAAAAGAAAAGATCACTTCTTACTTGCCTATGTCTGTGCTGTTCAGGTTTTAACCCCCTACTGCATTAACTTTATAAAATAATTCTCTGTCTTAGGATAGGAAAGTTTGTGCTGTGGTAACTAATTAACTTCGAAATCTCAGTGACTTAACATAAGGTTTATTTCTCATTCTCTCTGGGGTTTATTTACCCCAGATCAGCAGGCAGAGGATTCTGCTCTACATAACCTCTCAGAGACCCAGGTTAAGTGAGGCCATGCTCCCTTGTAGCTGTACCAAGTGGAACAGTAGCCTTGGGGTCACTACAGAGGGGAGGAAATGCATGAAGGGGGAACATTTGCTCTAATTGCCTCAGCCTTGAAGTAAATACATCACTTCTGTTCACAGTCCATTGGACAGAACAGGTCGCATGATCCCAATCTAACTGCAAGGCTTGGAAATATAGCAGAGGAAATGGAAAGTGTTCCACTCACTCTTTTCAAAAATTATGTCAGGGCTTCCCTGGTGGCACAGTGGCTGAGAGTCTGCCTGCCAATGCAGGGGACAGGGGTTCGAGCCCTGGTCTGGGAGGATCCCACATGCCGCGGAGCAACTAGGCCCATGAGCCACAACTACTGAGGCCGCTCATCTGGAGTTTGTGCTCCGCAACAAGAGAGGCCGCGATAGTGAGAGGCCCGCGCACCGCGATGAAGAGTGGCCCCCACTCGCCGCAACTAGAGAAAGCCTTCGCACAGAAACGAAGACCCAACACAGCAAAAAAAAAAAAAAAAAAAGAGTTTAAAAAGTGTGCATGGCTTAGAAAGCATGCTAAAATATTTGTAGACAGATACAGAGAGAATGAGAGTTTAAAGACAAAGTTGAAAGTTTTGGAGTCAAGGCAAAATAATAATAAAAAATGAAAAGTTAAGACAAAATAATGAAATAAAAAAGAATGTAAGCCTATGGAAAACCAATTGATTTCCCAAGATTTATTTTAACTATTAAGAAATAGTTGCTAAAACTGTTCTGAGGTTGGGAGCTAAAACATCTTTATTAGGAAGATGACATTTACCTCTGTGACATTCATGAACATTTTGTTTACTCAAAAACACCTCGGAGGTGTAAGAAGTCACACGAATTGTGCTATTGTGCATTGATTACTGGAGTAAACCAGGGGGAATCTAATGAATATTTGTTTTTTATGAGCATGTGTTAGATGTTCAGTAAGAATGTCACAGTGATTGAAATATGCATTATGGATCCTGGATATTTTTAATATTATTCTCTTGTGGTACATAGAATGGTTATGGTTGCATCCACCTGTCTTTCTGATTCACTTTTCCACAGCTAAGTCCATCTTTTGAAATGAGCAGCATGACTCAATGTCCTAAGAATTGTATATCCCGAAGCACACTGGGCTGCTGCTCAGTCTAATCCATGCTCTTGCCTGAAGCAATCTAACTTCTTTCTGGGATCCACCAAGTGGGTATCTTTGAGATGAATGATTGGACCAGATCTTAGCCAATGAGGATTGAAATTCTAATACTTTAAAGCCTGATCATAGGAAGAAATAATACTAGCATTAACCTATGTCTACTGCATGTACTTAAAAAAGAATAATAGATGTTAATTTCTAGAAAAGTTAAAATTTACATAAAAATTGAGCGTATTGAGTTCTCATATCTCTCTCCCTGGTTTCCCATACTATTAACACCTTACAGTAGAATTGTACATTTGTTATAATTAATGAACCAACATTGATACATTATTTTAACTAAAGTCTGTAGTTTATTCATATTTCCTTAGTTTTTACCTAATGTCCTTCTGTGTCAGGATCCTATCAAGGATACTACATTATGTTTCATCTTCGTGTCTCCCTAGGCACCTCTTGGCTGTGAGCATTTCTCAGACTTTTCTTGTTTTTGATAACTTTACCAGTTTTCAGTAGTCCTGGCTGGGTATATTGTAGTATAATTCTCTATTAGAATTTATCTCATGTTTTTCTCATGATTAGACTGAAGTTATGGGTTTGGGGGATAAAGATTACAAAGATAAAATGGTATTTTCATCAAATTAGACACAGTGTTTGCTAGGTTTCTCCACCATAAAGTAACTCTTCCCCATCTCCATACTGTACTCTTTGGAAGGAAGTCACTACCTGTAGCCCACACTTAAGGAGAAGGGAGTTATTCTTCCCCTCTTGAGTGTGGTGTATCTAAATAATTTATTTCTAATTTTTCTGTATGGGCAAATTGTCTCTCCTTTCCCATTTATCATTTATTTATATCAGTATGGACTCATGAATATTTATTTTATACTTTGTTTTATAACCCAGTGCTACTTTGTTTTGTTGCTAAAGTTATTCATTTTTGGTCACTGGGTGTCCTTTCATTTGGCTCCTGTGCTCTTTTGACATATTTCCATCAGTGATGTTGGTATTTTTTTTTTTTCTTTTTCTGTTTTGGGTTTTAGTTTTGGTTGTTGTTATTGTTTTTTTAATAAGCAATTCCTTATTTTTGGAAGTATAAGATGCTCCACCTTATCTTATCTCCTGCTCCAGTCCTAAAATCAGCGATTTCTCTGAGGTTGCCTGGTTGCTTTTATTGGAAAAGGATATCGCAAACCAAGATCTGTATGTTGTTACTGTGGTGGTGTTTCCTTTAGACCTTCTCAGCAGATAGAACAAAGAAGTATAGATGTGTTTGATAACCCATGTATATACATCTCTATAAATATTTCTATATGTAACCATCTGTGTCTGTCTGAAATTTAAAATGAGTTCTTACTGATGCCTCTAATTCAAATCCATTACCACATGGATCATTCTAGTTTTCGACCTTTGCTTGTCTATATACTACCACTCCAACAGTAAGAAACTTGAATCTCACCATCTGCCATCAGTTTACTTATTTGTTCAGTTCCCATGTACAGGTATAGTAATATCAGAATTCTTCATTTGTTATCTCATAGGAAATAACTATCAACTAGAATACAGTGCTTTCATTTCATTTCCAAAGTTACTTAAGTCAGCACCTTTTCCCTCCACCCCCTTCAGTGAGGTTATTTCATATATTTATAATACAACTATATTCTCTTGTTACAGTCTGTGTTCTTTCCGGGATCCTCTGACCTTCTGTCTGTTTAGCAGAATTTTTAAAACTTGCATATAAAGGTTCACTCTTGGGTTGTACAGTTCTGTGTGTTTTGACAAATACATAGTGTCATGTATCCACCATTGCAGTATCGTACAGAATAGTTCCACCACAATAAAAATCCCCTGATGCCTACTCATCCCTCCCCTCCCCTAGCATCCCTGGAAGCCACTGATCTTCAAAACTGTCTCTCTAGTTTTCTTTTCCTGAATGTCATATAATTGGAATCATACAGTATACACCTTTTTAGATTGTTTCTTTCACTTAGAAGTATGCATTCAAGATTACTTCATATCTCCTTATGGGTTGATAGCTCATTTCTGTTTATCACTGAATAATATTCCATACTATGGATGAACTGTAATTTGTTTATCCATTCACTTGTGAAGACATTTTGGTTGCATAAAGTTACTATAACTTTTTTCATAATATACTATAACCCGTGTGCTAGCTTTTGTATGCACATAACTAAAATTGCATAAATCCCTAGGAGGACAATTGTTGGATTATATGAGAAGACTCTCTGGCTTTGTAACAATATGTCAAATTATTGTCCAAATTTGCTGTACCATTTGCATTCTCCCAAGCATGACAGATCCTTTTGCTCTCCATCCTTGCCAGCAATTGATGTTGTCAGGTTTTTGTTTTGTTTGTTTTTAAAAAAAGCTTAGCCATTCTAATAGGCTTGTACTGGCATATCATTTTTGCTCTAATTTGCAGTTCCCTAATAAAAAATAATATTGAGCATCTTTTCATATTCTTATTTGCCATCTGTATATCTTCCCTAGTGAGGTGTTTGTTTAGATCTTTTGTCCAAGTTTTTTTTGTTGTTTTGTGTTTTTTGTTTTTTTTGCGATATGCGGACCTCTCACTGTTGTGGCCTCTCCCGTTGTGGAGCAGAGGCTCCGGATGCACAGGCTCAACGGCCATGGCCCACGGGCCCAGCCGCTCCACGGCATGTGGGGTCCTCCCGGACCGGGGCACGAACCCCCGTCCCCTGCATCGGCAGGCGGACCCTCAACCACTGCACCACCGGGGAAGACCTTGTCCAAGTTTTAACTGAGTGTTTTCTTATTGTTGAGTTTTAAGAATTCTCTGTATATTTTGGACACACGTTCTTTATTAGATATGTGTTTTGCAAATATTTTCTCCCACTCTGTGGATTTTTATCTTTAATAAAGGCTAATTTATCTAATATTTCTTTTATGGATCATGCCTTTGGTGTTGTATCTAAAAACTCATCACTAAACCTGAGGTCACCTAGATTTCCTCCTTTGTTACCTTCTAGAAGTTTTAGAGTCCTGAATAGTGGTCTATTTTTATTACAATAGTAGTCTACCACATTGCAAGAATGACTAAAGTTAAAAATATTGGCACAGCAAATGTTGGTGAGGATGTGGAGCAACTAAAACTCTTTAAAAATGCTAGTCAGTTGGCTTTCCTGGTGGTGCAGTGGTTGAGAGTCATATGCGGACCTCTCACTGTTGTGGCCTCTCCCGTTGTGGAGCAGAGGCTCCGGATGCACAGGCTCAGCGGCCATGGCCCACGGGCCCAGCCGCTCCACGGCATGTGGGGTCCTCCCGGACCGGGGCACGAACCCCCGTCCCCTGCATCGGCAGGCGGACCCTCAACCACTGCACCACCGGGGAAGACCTTGTCCAAGTTTTAACTGAGTGTTTTCTTATTGTTGAGTTTTAAGAATTCTCTGTATATTTTGGACACACGTTCTTTATTAGATATGTGTTTTGCAAATATTTTCTCCCACTCTGTGGATTTTTATCTTTAATAAAGGCTAATTTATCTAATATTTCTTTTATGGATCATGCCTTTGGTGTTGTATCTAAAAACTCATCACTAAACCTGAGGTCACCTAGATTTCCTCCTTTGTTACCTTCTAGAAGTTTTAGAGTCCTGAATAGTGGTCTATTTTTATTACAATAGTAGTCTACCACATTGCAAGAATGACTAAAGTTAAAAATATTGGCACAGCAAATGTTGGTGAGGATGTGGAGCAACTAAAACTCTTTAAAAATGCTAGTCAGTTGGCTTTCCTGGTGGTGCAGTGGTTGAGAGTCCGCCAGCCGATGCAGGGGACACGGGCTCGTGCCCCGGTCTGGGAAGATCCCACATGCTGCGGAGTGGCTGGGCCCGTGAGCCATGGCCGCTGAGCCTGTGCATCCGGAGCCTGTGCTCCGCAACGGGAGAGGC
>NW_006793498.1:2623412-2628019 GCF_000442215.2 Lipotes vexillifer | reverse complement strand
AGAGAACCCAAACGAAAAAAAAAAAAAAAAAAAAAAAAAAAAAAAATTGCTAGTCAGATTATAAATTGTTGCAACTATTTTGGAAAACTTTTGTGGTATCATTAAAGGTAAATATACACTTACCCCATGACCTAGAAATTCTACCCTCAAGAGAATTGAGTAATTATATGTACAAAAAAAGACCCATATGAGAATGTTCTTGAAAGTAAAAAAACTAGAAACAACTGAAATGTATATCAACAGGATAACGGATAAATAATGAAATAGTCATACAATGAACAATATCCAGCGATAAAAAAGGAACAAAACCTTGCTACACTCAAGCCTGGCGAATGTCACAGATGTTATGTCGTGCAGAAGAAACCGGACACAAAAGAGTCTGTACTGCGTGATTCCATTTATAGGATGAACAACTGCCCTGATTTTAGCACTGAAAAGTCCACATCCAGGAAACCCCTCAGTATCAGGCAAACTAGAATGACTAGTCATGCCACGTTCATATGAAGTTTAAGAACCAGCAGAATTAATCCATGTTTATAGAAGTTAGAATAGAAGTTACCTCTGGGTTGCACACCGAATAGAAAAAAGCAATAAGGAACTTGCTGTACTAGGGAAACTTTGTATCTTCTGTTGGTTTTTTTGTTTGTTTGTTTGTTTTTTTGCGGTACGCTGGCCTCTCACTGTTGTGGCCTCTCCTGTTGCAGAGCAACAGGCTCCGGACGCGCAGGCTCAGCGGCCATGGCTCGCAGGCGCAGCCGCTCCGTGGCATGTGGTATCTTCCTGGACCGGGGCACGAACCCGTGTTCCCTAGCATCGGCAGGCGGACTCTCAACCACTGCGCCACCAGGGAAGCCCGAAACTTTGTATCTTGAGCTAGATGATGGCTACAGGTTATATACACATCTAACAATTGATTACCTGTACACTTAATTATAGTGCAGTTTATACACATAACTAAAATAAAAAATTTAAAATAAAAAGACATTTCTGTACTTACTGGCTATGTGATCTTAGCAATTTCTTTAAAACACTCTGAGTTTAGGTTTCGCATATGTAAAGTGAAGATAACAGTAATTATCTCCATGGCTGTTGTGTGTTAAATAATATTTATAAAGTGCCTACCATATATTAGGCATTCAACTAATATTGGGTCCCATCCTTGCAAATCTGAGGGTAAATGTCTTTCCTACGTGAAGATTTTCTGTTTCCAGGAGTTCACTTCAGAGAACTTTCCATGTTTGAGTCATGCGTTAGCTTGTGAAAAGTTTTTTTTCTTCTTCTCATCAGTTACCACCTGTGATGAAAACACAGAACAGGCAGCTGCATCCCAGCAGCTAAAAATAGCAAGCAGTCCTTTGAACTATGTGGCTTGAGGAAAGGTTAAAAAGTTATTGAGTCATCAGAGTGGCTCACCACATCACAATGTACTTCCCACTGTTTTCTCAGATGTTTTCTACTTCCTGAGATGGACCCAGGAAACTTTTGCTGAACAGTAGGCAATTGGCGTGAGCTCTTCTGCAAACATTCTCTTGTGGAAAGTAACTCAAAGGTCCCACTTTGGCATATGAAAGCCAGCAGAATGTCTAATCCCCTTCTCTGAGGTCACTTATGGCTTACATTGTAGCTCTCAGAAGGGATGCCTGTAAGGGACCCTCTTGCAACACTAAGAGTCCATTGATTCTAAGTGCTGAGCAGTTATATCTTGATGCTTGCAGATCCTGAATGCTGCAATCCCCACTTCAGCCCTTTGCTTTTATGCCTTTACAGAATGAAATATTCAGGTTTCTAGTCAGTTGAAGTCCTGAGTATCTGGAAAGTCTATCAACCTGACTAGGAAATCTTGTGACATTTAGAGACGCCTTGGCAGAGGGTCAGGGAAACTGCATTTCCCTGCCATCCAGTACAGAACAATATTCTATTTGATTCTCTGTTTTTCTCCCTTTATATCAAGTTCTGGCAAAATTTCACATTATAAGCAAATATATAAAAACATATACTTTAAAGATCTCTTTTGAGTATGGTTTTGTGAAAATTAGAATTACTCAGAAGAGACTGGTAGTTAGGGTGTATGTTGTCTACAATGAGGACAATTTTAGTTTCCATGAAATAACATGGACTCAGAATCAAAAACCTGGGTTTGAATCTAGATCTACTCTATAAAGCTGTGAAACCATGGACAAGTTAATCTAAATTTTCTGCATCTGAAAATTTGGAATAATAAATAATACCTACCCCTCAAGATTGTTGTAAAGCATTTATAAAATCATGCATGTGAAAGAAGCTAGCACAGCATCATTTTCTTTTTTTTAAATTTATTTTATTCAAGTATAGTTGATTTACAACGTTGTGTTCATTTCTGCTGTACAGCAAAGTGTTTGTCGTACATATATTCTTTTTCATATTCTTTTCCATTATGGTTTATTATAGGATTTTGAACATAGTTCCCTGTGCTATACAGTAGAACTTTGTTGTTTATCCATTCTCTACATAGTTTGCATCTGCTAATCCCAAACTCCTAATCCATCCCTCCCCCTTGGCAACCACAAATCTGTTCTGTGTCTGCAATACTGTTTTCTCAGTGCGTGCTTCATTTATGGCAGATTTATGCTATTCATCCCTGCTCAAATGATTCCTCAAAGCTCAGGAAGTCCACCCTAAGGGCAGATAGTGAGGACAGGGATCAGAATGATAATATCCTTACCTCATCCCAACGAACCAGTCCAGACACGGACACGGGTCTTCAGCCGATGCTACCGTTTCCACCTCTCTTCTCTGTTTTGGTCTTGATCCAGTGCTCTACCACTGGGAAGGGGTCTGTACAACAAATGCATGATAAGCCCTTGAGAAATGTTAAATAACAAAGGCATTAATTTCCTCAAGGAATTAACTGATCCTTGCTCATTTCTGGGAAAATCAATAGTTTCTTGCCAGGTTTCCCAAGTGAAAGAACTGAGCCTTACAGAGTATTGAAGATGTTAAGATGTTAAGGCCTAGGCTTCTTTTTTTTTTTCTTCTTCTTTCTTTCTTCTGCCTTTGTATCCTTATGTCTCAAAAAGAAATTCTGCAGATTACAGATGTCAGCCCAGAGCAAGAACAGCTTGTATATTATGTTGAAATGAATTTCTAATTTATTTCATACAAAGACTTAACCATATGTATTATAGGTTTTGTTTTTAATAGCTTGAATTCCACTTGTAGCATTTAATCTACTGATTTGATGCTGGGGATGATATAAAAATTTAGCTTTATTGAAACTTGTTGTTTGAACTGGAAGCAAACTGGAGTATTTATGCCCTCTGTCAACTTGCTTCTTTTAGAACATCCACTAGTAGAGTGATTTCAGTGGCCAGCATCATTATTCAGCTCTCTCTTTCTCTGGGGGTTGAGAGGAGAGTTTAGAACTTAGAAGTAGACTTTATGACATGATTTCGGGAAGTCAGAGTCACTGAGGCCAGCCCTTCCATATCCTCCATGATGCCTGAGAGTCTATAATCAAAATCCAGTTCCTCCACTTAAGACCTTGTTTCTTGGTGAGTAAACTAATCTTCTCCATTGGCACCTCTGTTGTATTCCAGGGTCCTGGCAAACCCTCTTTTCTCAGGTGATGTTGAAGGTCACAGAGAACAATATAAGGGTCAGCTATACCCAAGTCAGCACCTCTCCAGAGAGGGAGCAATCTGCCTTCTCCCACCCTTGCTCCTGCTTTCTAAGCAGGAATTCCAAGCGTTGGCCAGTAGCTCTCTCCCTCTCCCTCTCTCTCGCTCTCTCTCTCTCTCTCTCTCTCTCTCGCTCGCTCTCTCTCTCTCTAGCCCAGGAAGGAGTTCATCTTGTTATATATTAGTCATATTCTTCCCTTATGTGATTTGGTTTGGCGCCTGAACCTAGTCAAAACTGCTACCCAGGCCTTTGCCCAAGGAGTGTCCCCGCCCTCAGTTGCTACTTACCCCGCCTCCCCCATGACAATACTGCTTTCATAAAGTAGGGGTCTTACTGCCATAGCACAGACAGTGGACTCCACACAGCCCAGATGTAAACAGAGTCAGATTCCCGTTCCCTCACGTGATGACAAGGAAGCAAACTATTCCGTGGTCCTGCCTGTTTTCTTCTCCTGGCTAGTCTCTCTCCTTCCCAGAGGTTTTATTACCTGCATAGTTTCACTAGTACTCACAACTTCTCCCCCAGTCTTGGTGCTTTGCCCTTTCCGCTACACAGTGGGGTCACCTCCGATCAGCACTTCTCACTTTTCTCCAGCAACCTGTGACTTTTACATCATCACCAGTCTTCACGTGAATAAAGATCTTAGAGCAGATTTGGCATTATCTAATCGCTACCGTATTATGACTGAGAGCTGACCAAGCACACACAGTATTACTGTTTCCAGGGTCTGGAGAGGCAATGGGAATTGTAATCTGAGGCAAAGACTGAAGAGTAGGCATATTAAAATATCAGGATTCTAGAAGGGGAATCCTGTCCAATAGAGCTTTCTGCAATCAGGGAAATATATAACATTCTGTATTGTCCAGTACTGTAATCATCAGCCCATGTGGCTACTGAGCACTTGAAATGTGACTAGTGCCACTGAAGAATGGAAATTTTATGTATTAGCT
>NW_006793498.1:2605413-2623156 GCF_000442215.2 Lipotes vexillifer | reverse complement strand
TTGCGGTACGCGGGCCTCTCACTGCTGTGGCCTCTCCCGTTGCGGAGCACAGGCTCCGGACGCGCAGGCTCAGCGGCCATGGCTCACGGGCGCAGCCGCTCCGCGGCATGTGGGATCTTCCCGGACCGGGGCACGAACCCGTGTCCCCTGCATCGGCAGGCGGACTCTCAACCACTGCGCCACCTGGGAAGCCCTCGGAAGCCCTGTATTAGCTTTTAAGTAATTTTAATTTAAATAACCACCTGGGGTTACTGGCTACTCTGTCAGGAAGCTCATGTCTAGAGGGAAGTATACTAGCTCCAGGGGGCCAGAGGGAGCACTAAAGCCCAGAGATCAATCGGGGAGTGGGGGGCCAAGAAGAGATTATACTCAAAGGCAAGTTAGGCAGCAGTAAAAGAGAGACAGAGGAGGGGGGAGGAGGTCACTACAAGTATTTTTCTAGAAAACTAGACTTTACCACTTGATTTTCTGGATAGGTTGGGTTCTCAGAACTTTGTAGAGGGGGCACTGGACCAAACATATCTAGATGATCCTTTCGTGTCCCAACTTTCACTCCTTAAGACATTAGTCAGCTTTCTCTGAAAGATCGTCTAAAGCTCAAACATCATGAAGATGAGCACTGTAGGTTTGATTTCAATCATTATTATTTGTTCTTAGTTTAAAAGGATTTCTGCTTAATATTGAATGTTTCCAAAGGAATCTACATGGACTTATTATTGGAAAACGCTCCTTAGCATTGTTTAGAGATTTCAGGCTAGAAGCGACAACGGCTTGTATTTCCAGGATATCTAAGCTTCTAGGAGAGTAGCAGTCTTCATCACCCTGTACCTTAGCATAGAACAGAATCTACTCAATGTTTAAACAGAAAAGGAATTTATTATTTGTTAATTTATTTAACAAACATTCACATGCCCAGCACTGTTCTGGGAGCTGAGGATAGATGAATGACAAAACAGATGCATCCCCTGTCCTCCGGAGGGGGACAACAGGTGATTCACAAATAAGCGAACAAACAAATAAAATAAGTCATATATTGATACATTTAATAGAGAAGACCAAAGCAGGATAAAAAACATAGTGCTGGGTTGTAGGGGGAATACTGTATTAATATTTTACATTGGATACTTACGTCCATCCTGAAAAGACAATATCTGAGCACAGGCTAGAAGTGAGGGCAGCAGGTGCCATGTGCACGTTGGAGGAACATCCTTCAAGACTGAATAAACTAAGTGCAAAGGCTCGGAGGTGAGAGCATGCATGTCTTTTTCAAAGAAATAGTGTGGAATGTTCTCAGGGAGACCTGCAACAGAAGATCTGGGAAACGGTAGTAGGATTGGAGGTCAGGAGAAGTAATAGGAGCCAGAGCATGTTGGGTCTCGAAGGATATTAATAAAACTTTGACTTTTGTGCTGAAAAGTGCTACTGAAAGTTTACGATTAGAGGCAGTCATGGGGGGGACATGAGGATAGACAAGAATAGTGGTTCAAAGACAACCTGGGACATTCCAAACGTTTGCATCTTGGGAAGATAAAGGTGAATCAGAAAGGAGACTGAGAAAGAAGGACCAATCAGGAGAAGTGAGAGTGACGTGCCTGAAGCCAAATGAGGGATGTGTTTCAAAAGGAGGAAGTTATCAACCTAACAAGTGCTGCCGATAGGACAAGTAGCATGAGGAGTACAAAATGCTGATTTTGCAAAAGGTGTTACATCTTGGTGGTGGACAGAGTAGCGTGGGGATCAGTGAGAATGAAAGTGGGCCTGCAGTGAGTTCAAGAGATAATGGAAGAAGGGGGACAAGGAGACAGTGAGGTAGAGACTCACCTAACGAGTTTTCCTTTAAAAAGAAAATGTTCACGTGAGACCATGGGACAAGGGATGGAAAATCCCTTGTATGATTTGTATGAAAACTGGAATTTTCCCTGAGGCATCCCATCTTTCTGTCTTGTTCTAAGATCCCCAAATCTTTTAACCTATCCAAGTCCTTAATCCATTGACCTTACCATATTTCACTGTTCCTCAGTCCCATAGTATCTTCATTTTTCTATTTTCCCGGTTTTAACCCTATGGCCTATCACTGTAATCACCCCCCTGCACACACCCTCAATGCCCTTCTCTTTCTCTCTCCATTGTATTCTCCTTGAAGAATCCAGGCAAATCAGAAATTAGCTTGGGCAGGTGAGCATGGCTGGAGAGGGACATAGGATCATGCCAACTTACTGTAAATCCGTGACCACTCACTTTAAGTGGGTTCTTGGGGCTGCCAAGACATCCTATTTTTCCTGAGTTCTTTCACTCATCCACTCTCCTGGACATCTAGTTCACACCCTTCCTCTCATTAAAGGTCCAATATCTCCTCCCCACCATCACTTTCAGTTGATAACCATACTTTCTATTTCACTGAGAAGACGTAGATATAGAAAAGGGCTTCCACACACTACTAGCCCAGCATCTGCATACCCACCTGCATCTCTACCCACCTGCTTGCCTTCTATTCTCTTCATATGGATAGCAGTCCCCGCTCCTGTCTCACCTCCTCTGACATAATCAGGAGCATCTTCAGCAATTCTCCCCTCTCTCCTAGATTACCAATTTTTCCTCTCTGCTGTATCGTTCCCATCAGCACACACGAATATGGTACAGTTGCTTGTATGAAAATCCAGTTTTCACTTAAATTAAGAAGGAACAGAGAATATAGAGACAACCATAGAGACGATATAGATGATTTTGCTGATTAGGGACCATGAATTCCAGAAACCTCCGTGGAAGGATTTTGGAAACTGAGAAGAGTGAGATGGGACCAGAGAAGAGGATGAGCAATTCTTACAAACATTACAATGGGTGGTGAGAAATGACCTTCCAGAGCTCGGTTTCCTCTGATGATTAATTTTAGCAGATCGGTAGGACATGATATGGTTATTAAGAATATTAAACAGAAACACTGAAAGGGGCAAAGAATCAGGCTCAGACCTTTGGGTGAGGCATCAAGTAACACTCCTTTATTCTTCTTGCTCCGGTAAATACACATACTGCTGGAGAAGAGATACCAGTAGCTCCACTACTTCCATTCTTAGGAAGACAGATGCCTCATCTACCAAAGATGAAACCATGTTTTCTTACATTAATCACTTCTGGCTCAGTTTCACAAGAGGTCATATGATGGATAGATTCGGGATTTCATGCCCACATCCTAACTGAACGAGAGTCAAGGAGAGTTGATTTCTGGCTTTCTTCTTGAAAAGAAACTCCAAACATAGAAGGGGATTCAGAAGCTGCGTAGTGATCTTGACAATGGCAAATGCCCACTATAGGATCCAAAGAGCAACAAATGTTTTCCTGGGCTCTGATTAAGGATAGGGTGCTTTTGCTTTCACTGCTTTCATTCAGTCTCATTATAAATAATATTTAAGGACTTGTTCTGACTCAGACACTATGCAGGGTACCAAGAATATAAGGACAAGTAAGACACAGCTTTATCTTCAAGAAACTCCCAACTGCTTGGGAAGACGGACCTAGCAAAAAAACAAACAAACAAACAAACAATAATGCAGAGTAAAGGGTGCTATTTAAAAGGAGTTTACAAGAATCAAAGAAGGGACAGCTAACTGCCTGGGCTGGTTGTGTTGGGAACGGGCAGGCTAGAGATGGCTTTGTTTGAGGCTGGATCAAGGTTCAGAGCAGAAATTGTCTTGGTGGAATTGAAGAAAAGGAGAGAGAACTACATTGAATATTTCAGTGTGGCTGGTGTCCTGGTGGCAAGAGTGTAAATGCGGTAGGACTGGGGGAAAAGGGATGGCAGGAGGTTAGTTAGAAAAGGAGACTGAAGCCTGACTCTGCAGTGTACATCTTTAAGAAATTTGCTTAATTTCTGCTGGTGAGGGATTATCAAAGTCCTTTTGCTTCTCTGTTGGTTTGATATTTCAGGCATCCTTTATTCAATAGTATAGGGGGTCTACCTATAAAATAGAGCTTCTGGCTAAGTTAAGAGAAGGGAATGTACAAATTCCTACTCTTTTCCCCCTCTGTTGTGGACCCCTGTGGTTCCAACCGTCTGAATTGATGGAGAGCTACTGAAGAACCATCCCCTGCAAAAGATCATGAGGATTTTATATGCTTTAGGAAGGTCACTCTGATAGATCTGGGGAGAAGAATAGAAACTGGGAGAAGCTGGAGAAGGGCAGCCCATTTGGAAGCCTATCACAGTGGTTCGCCGCTGACAGGATAATAAGGCCCTGGACCAGGACAGTAGGAATGAGGAGTGCAAGTAGTGATGCTGGAATTTATGGAGAAGAAGAGAAAGAAGAGTCAAGAATTTGTACTGAAGACTAACATCTAGCAGGACTGGTGGCTGTAGCAGACAATTCAGACCACGGAGGGAAAACATAAATTTAGGGAGTATCAGGATAAATCATTAAATAGTATTTGCTTACCTTGAGTTTGTGGTGCCAGAAGGATATTTGGGTAGAGGTATTCAATCTCTAGGGTAAATACGTACCTGAAATCAAGGAGAAAAGTGGTGCTAAAGATACAGAAGTGAGGGCACGGGTAGCTGGTGCCATGGATATGGACAGCCTGCCTCCAGGAAAACGTGCAGAGGGAAAGGAAAAAGGAGCAGGACGGAAGTCTAGAGCACACAGCATTCTGAGAGGGTGAGAAGAACCGTGTTTTGTGACTGTGTAGACATGGCAAGAGAAATTGGAGGGGACCCTGTTAAGTGTAGATCTTCTTATTCAGAATTATTCGTGCCCTCCCCACCTTTACCAATGTCGCCCACCACCATGCTAAATGAGGTATAGTCCCTGGCTTAAGCTAATGGATAGTTACCGGGCATGACAAATAGCACACTGAGCAAAAGCTTGAATCATGCAGGGAATGGCTCTGTTTCTTTTGTTTCTGTCCTCCACCATGAAAACACCATGGGCAAGATGCTAGCTAATCATCATGGATCCCAAAATGAGAAGACACGTGGAGCCCAGCCAAACCATAACCAACATGCAATCCTCATGTAATGTGAGCAAGAGATAACTATTTGTTGCGTAGGTCATTGATTTTGAGGGTTATTTGTTGTAATGGCAAAAACTGACCAATACGGTGATATTAAGGAAGTCGTTGTAGGGAGGGAGATAGCAAGACAGCATTGAGGAAGAGGAGGGATCAAGCAGCAGAGATGTCACATAGTTTGGGAATTAACAGAGGCTAGTGAATACAGTAAGCTCCAAATATGTGAGCACTTACAAGATACCTGATACATATCCAGGACCAGGGCTTACCTTGAGCTAGACAATAAAGTTTATTTTGGACACTCCCCCTCTTGGTTACCCAATCCCTCCCTATTATATTCCTATCCTCCTGTCTACTGGTGTCCCTCAGAAACAGAAGTCTTTTCTTTACTCAGTTACCTGTCCTTTGTACAATATTAGGGTCTCCTGGAGACTCAAAAGACTTTGAACCTAAATGATGTTCAGATTCTGTGAAAGACACAGGATGGATACTGGTGCCTTTAATCACACAGCAACCTTCCCAGAAGGATGTTCTGCCCTTGGTAGAATTCCTGATTACTTGGGCGTCGTGGGGTCTTATTTTCATATCTGTTTAAGAGAGTACAAAACCTGAAGGGTTAACCACAAGTTATTCACATTCTGAATAACTACATCTAATGAAATGAGTTCTCAAGTTCTGTAAGCAGGGCATGCTGACTTGAAGGTCAATACCTTGTGCCTATCTGCAGAGGACAGCGGTTGTAAACTTAAGGTGTGGGGTTCATATCTGGGCTCAGCAAATTCCTAGATTTGTGAATTTAGCCATAATATTTCATTCTCTGTACCTTAGTTTACTCTTTTATGGTGGAAAAAAGAATATCTTTTGCATTTTTTGATAGTACTTAAATCGGAAAATGCTTGAGAAGCATGTAGCACAGTGGTTGGCAAACAGCCCTCAATAAATGTCAGCTGTTACTATATTGATAAGTTATTATTATTCCTACTCTTCCAAACATTTACTTTGTTTGAGTAGTGGAAGTTTCAGTTTAACTCTAAACTGGGTTTTAGATGTGTTTGGACATGATCTAGCAGGGCTGCTTCCAGGCGTCAATTTGAATGAGGGTTTTTAGTGAAATGAGAATGAGAGGCTATATTCTGTGCTGACAAAATGAGTTGTAGAAGACAGCCTGGCATCTCTCCCAGAGATTGGTTCCCCGTCGTGGCCCGGCCTGGCCTGGACCAGCCCAGCCCAGCCCAGCCGACTCAATTTCAAGAACTGAGAACTGACATATACTGAGAGAGGGGGTTATACTCTAAATCTGTGTGGCCTCTCACGGGGTGCTCTTTTTACAGAGCATTCAGGATATGAAGTTAAAACAGCAGAGTTCACTTGAGAATCTGACCCAGGTAGTGGGAGGAGCTTTCTCCATCCTTCTGTCTGGAACAGCAGCTCCAACCTAGAGAGCACTCTGATGGTGTACTCCACACCGACACCTCCAGGCAATCAAACAGCTCACAGAGACAGCATCCCTTCCGGGAATGCGGCCTCCTTAACTGCAGAGGTTAAGACGTGCTTCGCGAGCGTTCTTGGGCAATGGACACAGTGATGAGGGGATTAACGCAGAAGAGTATGGAAAGATTACTTGAGAATTCCTACAAGACTCCTCTGAGATAAATATGGATAAGTCTTATGAGTTGACCTCATTTTAATTCCCAGTCTGGTGTAGCCTAAGGCCATATAGGACTCAGCCTTGGAGCCATGTAGTTAAAGAGAGGGCTGATCATAAAAAACAGCTATGTTCCCTCCCCTCCTGGTAGTTTGGTTGGGATTCCTAATATCCCCAAATTTTCTCGATCTCCCACAGTGTATGTGTGAAATTCCATATAGTGGTTACATCCCTTTATTTCTGGGTTTAAGAATGCATTTTCCCCAGGGGAAGAAAAACCCACTATAACTTTTATTAGAAGCAGTGCTGAGTGTATGAAGATAACCAAAGAAGATTTTCAAAAGGCAGCAAGTATGAGGAACATGGAGGTATAAATTTGGTTTACTGAAGTAAGTTGGAGAGTGGCCGGTTGTAGGCGTGGGAAGATGGGACAGTCACAGAACAAAAGTTGAGGCCATGAAGACACATTCTGTCAACTTGACAGCTCTGTGCAGACTCTACATTAACCCTTAATTTAACGAAGCAGGAATATCCACTCTAGTACCTAGGCACTACAGACTTGGTCTTTTATTCAAGTGTTGGGCACGTCTAAAGGTGTTGTGTGTGTGTGTGTGCATGCGTGCACGCACGTGTGCACACGCACGTGTGTTTTAAATAACACAACACTAGTTGCTGTAACAGGTGCACTGAACCATTTTAATTTTAAAGTTCAACAGAGTGGAGAGTAGGGATGCCATGCTGGACTTAGCCATGTTTAGCTTGTGACTTTGAAGGTCACCCTGTGTTGTAGATGTGGAGACGCACCACCCAGACCCCTTTCAAAGGAGGAGTTGTTGCCTTCAGACGTCCAGTAACCTGACCCAGGGTCACTTTCTAGAATGGCCCACATCCAAGGATTGATGGAAGTAGGCGTACTAGCTACTTCTGTTCAACAGGAGCTGACTGTATGGGACTGCTTTAGCTCCTGAGATCCCTGGTGTCAGCCTGTGCTGGCATCAGGTCTGTTTCACAGCTTGACTTACCCCTCTGCCCAACCCTGCTTTTTCCCTCCCTTGCACAGTTATCTGTCCCCAGGTCCTTCCTAATAAACATTCAGCTCAGAGTCTGCTTACTGCAGAAGCCAACCTGGGAATCACTGAGAACTGATTTGCAGCCTGCTGAGGGGAAGACAAAGGAGGAAGGTTTGATCTGAAAGGGACACATATCACTTCCTCTCACATCATTAGCTAGAACTCAGTCACCTGGTCAAGGCCTCCAGCTCCTCATTTTATAAAGACTCAGGGATACCCAGAAATGTTGGATGGCTTACCCAAGGTGATATAAGTCATTCTATAATTCAGATCATTGAATTCTCATCCTTCTGAGGGAATAGTATGGTTTTACTTTTTCCCTTTAGATAATAAGAACTAGGTAACTGTCCATCTCTTCCTTTTGTCTTTGTTTCAGAAAAGCTCAGAAATAAATGATAGCGACTGTGAAATCCCCTACAGAATACATTTCTTTTACTTTCCTCCACGTCATGACCCACTCTTCTAATTTATCTTTGCCCTGATACAGTTTTTTCCTTTTTAATTTATATTTTATCATGTTGTGGTGTTTCTGTTGTAAATCAACTCAAGTTCTTTTTTTAGAATGAGTCAGGGAATATGTAAATAAGTGAATAAATAAATCCATAGAAGCGTGGTTCAGAATTCTTTATACCATAGCATCCTATTACAAACCCTTCCATTACGTTTGGTCATCATTACAGGAACATTTCCATCTCATTATAAAATGAATTGACTGACCATACAGAAGGTCTGGCTTGAATAAAAATTAGATGCAAGGCACCTGTTAAATAGCTACTGCCTATTAAAACTTCTGATTTCCAGATGGG
This sequence comes from Lipotes vexillifer, assembly GCF_000442215.2. Classification (NCBI taxonomy): domain Eukaryota; kingdom Metazoa; phylum Chordata; class Mammalia; order Artiodactyla; family Lipotidae; genus Lipotes; species Lipotes vexillifer. The sequence continues at coordinate 2,614,637 of NW_006793498.1, read as the reverse complement.
AAATGGCAATATAAGTTATGATTTATGATTTGTGGAAATGCTCTTTTAAGGATGAGTACCTCCCCGGCAGTTAAAGTTTAATCATCCTCCAAAGAGTGTTCTTTTTTTTGCCAGCCACTCATGTTACGTATTGTAATCCTCCATTTCATGGTCAACGAAACTTGGGTTTGGAGAGGAGATTGATTGCTCATAGTTACACAACAAGAAAACAGCAGCACTGTCCTCTTGGGCTATTTTTTCACTAAACTTTCTAATTTAGAAAAGCTAGCCCCAGTATAGGATTTCAATGCCACTGTAAAAAGAACATGGTAGCCAGAGTCTATGTATTCCCATTCGAATGCCCTTTGACATATCCATAGCCCAGGCTTTCTCTTGAATTATGTGCTCCTGACATTGGAAAAAACAACTGTGACTCTGGCTCCTTCTCTCTTCTCTCACCATCATCTTGTGAACATTCTTCCTTCAAAATTCTGCCCCCGCTCTGCCCTTAAGCCTAGTGATAGCCTCAAGCCCACCCACTGCGATATTCTTCACGTCTCACTCATAAGGCAGGCAGTGGGCCTTGTCCAATTCAGTTCTCTAAATTAAAGGAGTTTTGTGTATGTGCGCTGCCTGGTGATAAGAGCCCGAAAAGTGTCTCAAGAGGCCCTGAAAAAGGCACAGAGCCTACTGCTTCTAAACCCAAGCTTGAGGCGAGATCTCATCCAAGGCAAACTGTTCTCTGACAAGCCTTTGTTTATAAATGCTTCCTTATCTCTCAGGGGCAGCGGTGTATTTTCTTAGAATTCTGTTACTGTGCTTTTTAGTTGGTGCCCTTCCTTAATCATTATATTTAAAGCCATATGTCTGGGAGATCTCAAATTCCAAAGGGGCTCTGGAAGAGGTGACACACTGGTATCTTCTCCCAGAAGAGGGATTCCAGCTTTGGCTTCCCCTGGTAAGTCACTTCTTTGAGGTGATTTATAGCTTTCTAAAACTTTTCTTGTATGATGGATCAGGCCTGCCAGCCTTTTAAGGATAACTCACTTCTTCCCAGTAAGGCAAATACTCTTTTCAAGATGATGGCTGTGGTTGCAGTTCCCTACATAATTTATTCCCACTGAAACAAGTATTATTCATCCATTCATTCATTCCCTTATCATTCACATATTTATTCAACAAACCTTTTTGCAGAGTCTGCTAAGAGCCAAGCACTACAATGTAAGCTCCTTGATGGCAGGGGCTCCTGCCAGTTTAGTTTATAGCTGTATCCCCAGGGCTTAATCCCATGGCTATCACTGAATAAATATTTAGTAAATTTAATATAGTATCTGTTGCGGCAGAGGCTACTAGCTGCCTACACCAGCAACCACTCTCGCCTTCCTCCTTAGCTAACAGAACTCTGATTTTGAGCTAGACACACTGGCACTCTCTTTGCAGCTAGTTATGGCCATGTGGTTTTGTTCAGGCCCATGGCATTCAGGGTACCTGTGGTGTGATAATACTGCGAAACTGCTTAAAGGGGGTTGTTTCAGCTGTTAAGAGTTTTCTTTTTATCTATCTCTTTACCTCCTCTTCTAGCTTGCAACATAGATTTTCCCCCCATGTTACAATTGAGGAATAGTTTACATAGAAGAAGGTGTACAAATATTAATCATATAAGTTAATCGATTTTACATGAGTACACACACTCATGAAACCATCACCCAGATTAAAATATTAAAATATTTCCAGCACCCCAGAAAGCTCCCTTATGACCATCCTAGTCACTAACCTTCCCAGAGCTAACCACTCTCACCAAAGATTAGTTTTGCCTGGTTCTGAGTTTCATATAAGCGGAATCACATAGTCAATCAGGCAATGTCCCATCAGGAGACAGAAACTACACTGGTAATTTCAACAGGGAAAATTTAATATAAAGAATTAATGATTAAAAGGTAGTTAACCACTAAGATGGGTAAAAGAGGATTCTAAGGGGTACAAAGTAGCAAATATAGATGGCAGCTACTACCTCTAAGCCTTGGGATGATCAAGAAAGACACCGGGAAATTAAAGGATGCTCTCCCCTCACCTCTGAGATTCAGACCTGGTTGGAGAGAGCTTACCTCTCAGGGGAAGCAGGCAGCCTGCTGGTAGCTAAGGACCTTGCTAGAAGTTATAGGCTAGAACTTGCCCAGAGAAGTTGCTTCCCAGCTGGTGTAGGACACAGGCCTATGTGGGTCTGTGAGGGCTACCGACGTGAGCACTACCAGGCCACCCACATGCCAATCTGCTAGCTCCCATACACACCCAAAACAGTATCCTGCAACTAGGAAGGGAAGCCCCTTTTGCCTGCTACCGATTTGCAGTGTCCCTTTAGAACCATGTGTTGATGAGCCTCATAATGAATGAATAGGCAAAGGAGAGTATTTATAGGGTCAAGCGTCAGTAGCACAAAGCAGGGCAAAAAAAAGATTTAGAGCTGAGAGGCAATACATTGATAACTGACACATATATACTCTTTTGTGTCTGTCTTCTTTTACTCATAATTACACGCACACCGGGTTTGATAGCTGGAGCTCTGGCAGGTATCTGGAACCATAAAGCAACCTCGAGAATGCAAGCCGTGTACTAGGACGGTGAGCAGAATGTTCGGTGCCTGGGTCTCTGATGACAGCAGTAGAGTTTCCATACCAGCCCAGGACTTCTCAAATCTGGACATTTTTTAATGTGAGAGGAAAATAATACTTCCCCTTGTTTAAATCATGTGATCTTTTTTTCTTGATATACACAATGGAATCAGATGGTAACTAACATACATGCTTCAAATTGTTTACAATCTGGGTGAGATAATCAAATAAATAAAACCATTATCAGAATGAGAAAGATAAGTGAAGGAACTAGAATGACTTATTTTCTTTGTGCCAGGACCTGTGCTAGATAACTTGGGCTACTGGTGAGATTCAGATCTTCCTATCATATTATTTTGTGTCCAAGTGTCATATCAGCCATCAGAGATAGATTTAGAGTCCAGGTTTTCTGACTTCTACTTTAGTGTTTTATTACTTAATAACCCAAATGTCAGCTGGGATCAACTTGCCTCTTAAGAGGGTTTCCTAAATATCCAATTTTATGCTCCTGTCCCTGAAGTCTAAAACTTTTCCTGAAATTTCTGTCAGTTTAACAATTGGAGATGGAGAAGGGAAAAAGTGGTTGTGTAATGTGCTTAAGTTCTTACAGTGTCCTCTGGTTATGATTTGCTTCATCAGTTCATGGATCAGTTTTCTATCTTATTAGTTCATGCACTAATTTTCATACTGTGTCAACTCAGCCATGAAACTCACACCATTTATCAGTTTCTATAAACATACTGATTCACACAGGTCAGTACTTATGTGTAATAATCCGTACTGAAACATACCCAAACAGTAGCCAGAGTAATCTGGCTCTATATATTTAAATTTTTATTTTATTAAGTCTTTTGAAAATGTAATATATTTAGATGTTCAAAAGATGTTAAAGTGGGAAATAGTAAATAGATGACCCAATTTTCTAATGGGTTACTGGTCTGTACTGATTGATAGGAACTCTTAATGATGTTAAAAGAGCCCTTTGTGATACAGTTGCAAATTGATTTTCTCAATTTGTCTTTTTTCTTTTGACTTTTCTTGTAGTGGTTTTGTCAGGAGTTTAAAAATTCATAGTTATCTTTTTTCAATCTTTTAAAGATTTAAGAGATCGTATTTTAATTAGAAAGGTTTTTCACATCCCATGGTTATAAATAATTCTCTCAAGGTTTTTCCCTAGTAATTTTAGGGCTTCCATCTTATATATACATTTAAATCATTGATCCATTTGGAATTTATTCTTGCATAAAATATGAGTTTACATCTGATGTATATTTTTCTAGATGACTATCTAGTTATCCCAATACCATTTAATTCTTAATATTTTTCCCTATTGATTTAAGACTCCACTCATTATTTACTGAATTATCACTTGCATTTGTTTGTATTAGTGGGTTCTATATTGTTCGCCAATGTCTATTCTTAAACTTGTATCACACTGCTATACCTATTTGTTATGTTTTAGTAATTTACAGGGCTAATTCTCCTCATTACATTCATTTTTCAGAATGTTTCTGACTACTCTTTGCTTGTTGATATTTTCATATGGGTTTACAATCACCGTATCTAGTGCAAGAATCAAATCTTCTTGGTACTTTTATTGGAATCATGTTAGAACTACAGATCAGCTTCGGAGAACTTAAACCCTTTTGATACCAAGCTTTCCTCTCCCACACGTTGTGCCTTTCCCTTTGTCCATAACTTTTTTTTTTTTTTATCCTACAGGAATGTTTTACAGTTTGGTTTCCATAGATCTTCTACATTTATTGTTTTGTCAGTTGATTCTCTTGAGTACATCAGAGTATTTCATATTATCTCTAATTAATGATAACTTTACATCTTCTTTAAATTATCTGGCCCCAAATGTCATCAATGGTGAGGTTAAAAGATCCTGCGTTCCATGATATTGCTTTCCAACCATACCAGCCTTCTTTTCATTCTTCAGATATACCACAGGGAACTCTATTCAATACTCTGTAATGACCTATATGGGAACAGAATCTAAAAAAGAGTGGATATATGTGTATGTATAACTGGCTCACTTTGCTGTACAGCAGAAACTAACACAGCAGTGTAAAACAACTCTACTCCAACAAAAAAACTGAATTAAGAAAAACAAGACACTACTGATTAAGAGGCAAAAAAAAAAAAAATTTTTTTTTCTCCCTTCTTACGACCTTTGCCTTAGCTGTTTCCTCTCCCAGGAATATTTTTGTCTACAGATTTTTACTTAGCTTTCTCCTTGTTTCATTCAGGTGTTGACTTAAAAACCTCTTTAGACAGATCTTCCTTGACGAAATTTATCATTTCCGACATCTTAAAAATCGATTTGATGGCAGTGACTTTTTCTATTATTTACTAAGGAATCCCTCGTGCCTTGAAAACGTCAGGGTTTGTTGAATTAAATTCTAAATAGCAGTTCTTCCCTTCTTCCCTTGTAAGTTTTCCCTCACTTCTCCTTTCCCTGACAACGCATTTCACTCCTGGCCACCAGCTCCTGGGTTTAGGAAAATCTCTTCCTAATGTGTAGAAAGTCCTCTAGCTCAACCAAGAGGAAAAGAAGAGGCCTGAAGTCCGAAGTCCCGCTAGAGTCTCTCCATTCTTCCTCCCTAAAGTCCAAATGCTCCTCATGTCAAGTTATCTACAGCGAGGGAGGGAGCCTGCTGAGGCCTCCGTCCCAGAGTGGGCAGGTTCTGCCTTCTCCCGAAACGGACCGCCTTGAGGAAAGTATACAGTTGATTGGCATATGTAGCTTTGACCGTTCTAGGGGTAGTTCACCGGCTCAAAGGAAGAGCTGCAGGGTCCACAGACTAGAATGGGGCCTCACATCACCAGGCTTCTCCTTTCCTTTCTCCTTCATGCAGCTTCCTGTCAACCTGTTCCTACTTAGCCGCAGTCTGTAGAAAGGCTTCTCCAGGGTGCCGGCAAGATGGGGCCTGGCCGCCTCCTGCTTGAGTAACTGCAGCGTAAAGAGAGTTTCCTTTTCCAAAGGCCTTGTTAAAAGGGAAAAACCTTTATTGGTCTTTCACGGATCACATGACCACCCCTGGACCAATTACCACAGACTCAGGAGTGAGCGGGGGAACTCTGGTTGGCCAGGCTCTGCTCACATTCCCTTAGGGACCAGAATACTTATTTCCAAGGCTGCTGGGGGTTGGGTGGGCGAGAAAGGCAGGAACAGGCAAGAAAAAAGTAACTATCAGAGTCTCTCGCCAGCACTTATTAAATAAGCCACTGGAAATGGAGACTTTTCCATTGTGTGTATGTTGTTTAGGAAATGATACGTATGAGAATTGAATTACGTAAGAAAAGACATTGAATTAAATAACGATGGTCGTAGTTTGTGTTGTGATAAGCTTGTGCTTATTTTAGCTTCTTTTTGCTGCTGTATTTCGAGAGTTTGACATAGATTTTCAGTATCGATTATCAAAATTTTTACACTGTGCTTATGGTTCAAAAGCTGAATTGTTTAACCCATTAGTCTCCCAGAGGTATTAGTTCCATATGGATCACGTCCTGTGACCTTCTCTCATCAAGAGCTATGAGACTGCCAGCCCCATGGTGCCTTGTGGTGTAATAGAGCCTTGTGGTGTAATAGAGAAGTGTTTTATCATTTTCAGTGCCTAAACTCCATCCTCAGTATGAACCCACACAGGAAGATTCACTTGAGATTTCTACTATGTAATTGAGAAAAGATGTGGCTGGACCTGGAGTCCAGAGGGATCTGGGTTCTATTGCAGACTCCCTTCGCTATTCTCTATAAAAATTTGGGAAAGCACAGAAACTTCTCAGACTCTCATCTATCAGATGGAGATTCTATTACCTATTTCACAAACTTGTGAGAACAATATATATGTAAATTAACTCTATAAGTTGCAAAGCACTATATGTGTATTTTTAGTTATCAAGCAGCTGTAAATCGTTCAAGTAACAACACAGGTGATAAAACACTGTAATCATGAACAAATAAAATTTTAACAGAATGAGATGCATTTATAGTCTGAACCATTCATTTTCTAGCATAGCCAGAGATACTTTTGCACCCTACCCATTTCATATATGGAGAACTTCTCCTCGCTGAAAGTGTTTCCTTGGTGCAAATGCAACACGCTATGTACGTTTTAGAACACCACCGTGATGTTTGCCGTAGAGCAGGGTGCCTAGATGGCATAACATCAATGCAGGCAGTATTGTTATGGGGCTGAATCATGGGGCGAGTGAAAGTAGGGTTGAGGCAGTTGAGGAGGGAAACCTGAAAGCAGCACTGGAACTGGAGCCTTTGGTTGGTGAGCTTCTAAGTCCGAGAGCAAGTGTAAACAGGATGTTAGGGTCTAGAGTAAGCGTCCCTTCTCGTGTGCCGCCGTCTACCTCTGCCTTCAGAGTTCTGACAGATGGTGAATAAACAGAGAACTGGGTGAAGTAGGGAAAAGAATGAGCCTTCTTAGGACTTTCCAGAACGGCCAGAGTTGGAGAATGTGATGGGGCTTCCTTCCATAGAACCCTTAGAAGCCTCACAGCCTTGATTTGCAAACTTTAGTTCAGATAGTGGAGCTGAAGCTAGACTGGCCCCACCAGTTAGGGCCTGCCTGAAAGAATCAGCTGCATCTGGGCTCCTGGAGGTTGTGTTAGTTTCCTACAGCCACTGTCACAGATCACCACAAACTCTGTGGCTTAAGACAATACAGATTTCTTATCTTACAGTTCTGGAAGTTAGAAGTCTCACATCAAGGTGTTAGCAGGGCTGGTTCCTTCTGGAGACTCTAGGATGGAATCCATTTCCATGTTTTTTTCCCAGCTTCTAGAGGCCACCCACATTCCTTGGCCCCATATCTCCCTCTGCTACCATCGTCATCCTGCCTTCTCTCTGACTTTGAACCTCTTAGAAAAAGCCTTGTGATTACATGCGGCACACCCAGATAATCCAAGATAATCTTCCTAGCTCCACTTCCTTCTTCGTATCTTGCAAAGTCCCTTTAGGATTTGGACTGGGTGGCGGGGGGCCGGGGGAGGCATTGTTCAGCCTAGAGCAGAGGTCTAAGGACTCAAGAGAGAGAATGATCCAGGTGGTGGCAAGATCCACTGCCTGAGACTTAAAGTAGTGACCCGCTCCTCCGTATATCGTGGTCCAGTGATTGTCGGGTTGTTCCCAGTCTTACAGTCAAATCCGTCACTTGCCCTGGGGGGCAAATTCAGGTGGCAGTAGAGAGGAGGATCTGTAAAAGTAGCATACGTCTTCTTAGGGAAATGTGGTGGTTACAGACGTTTCCCTCTGAGAATGAGGAGAGGAGTTGCTGGAAATCGTGGTGGTCTCCTTTTCAGTTCTCTTTAGAGCCAACTTTGAAGATGGATGGACATCTACTGATCCACGGCCCACTTCCCGCTTCATCATCCTTCTTTCACTCCCCCCTCCTTCTCCCTTCTTTCTCTCTCTCTCTCTCTCTCTCTCTCTCTCTCTCTCTCTCTCTCTCTCTCACCACCTTCTCCTTTCTCTTTATTCCAAATCTCAGGGAGAGAAAGAGAAAAAAAGAAGCGAAAAGCATAGCAACAAGGATCAAAACAAATAACAAGGAAGCAGAGAGGAGAAGGAATGTGGAGGAGCGAGTGAGAAGAGAGCTGTCCAAGGAGAAGTGGAGGAGGTGAGTCATCACTCCTGGGTGGGTGATTGCTTTCAGCCCCAGAGCACTGCTGCCCAATAGAAATAGATTGTGAGCCACAAATGCAAGCTATGCGTGGTACTTTACATTTTCTAGTAGGCACATTTAAAAACTAAGAAACCCAATGTATTCAACATGTTATCATTTTAATAAGCGATCAACATAAACACTTGTTAATGAGATATTTTACTTTTTTTTTTTTCTGTGCTAGATACTTGGAATTTGGTGTGTATTTTGTACTTACAGCATATCTCAATTGGGTTCAGCCACATTTCAAGAGCACAAAGGCCACACATAGGTAGTAACGACTGTATTCGAACACATAGCTCCGGGAGATTTCACTTGTCTTTTGATTCAGTTCTGGGGGGGGGGGGGGGGGGGGAGATAGATTAACTCCTCAGCAAAGGGAATGAGGATCGGTGAAGGATGCTTGACTAACAGAGAGAAGAACCTAGCTTTGTTATCCTGATTCCGTCCACAACTTACCAGGCAGATGATCTTTCAGTGTCCTGCAAAGGAAGCTGATACTTGAATTTTACATTCCCCACAGTGAGATCAGCAGAAATGAGAAGAGACTCTAAAAGGCATTTTGCACTTCCTGGAAACAGATGCTGTACTAGGTAAATTTAGGAGGTGGATCTGTTTATTATGTTGTCTTGTTAAATGCAGTGTTATTGTGAATATCTCCTGTGAGTTTCAATTCTTGATGCTGGTTATGCCACATTATGTTGACTCAAGATGTACGAAAGGAGGCTTAATGTGTTGCTACGGCAATAGATGCTCTTGGAAGTAGCAACAGAATAAATAAGGCATTTTTTTTCGCACGCTACTGCATTCACATCTGCTAGGTGGTGTCTTGTTTTGTCTCATCATACTTGCCCTATTTGTTTACTAGCTATGGCATGAAACTTTAATTGTGGTGTAACTGGCTGTCACCATATCACAGGAAACGAAAACAGACCACAGGGCAGTCAGCCAGAAACCG
>NW_006793498.1:2600510-2605403 GCF_000442215.2 Lipotes vexillifer | reverse complement strand
CTCTTAGGTGGACTGCTAGAGCAAAGTGAAAGTGCCAAGTAGTTATCTGGTGAGTAAGACAGTTAGACAGCTACCAGCTAAAGCTGCAAATTCTTTACTTCACACTATTTCTGAGGTTCTGTGTTGGTCTGACTCACATACCAGGGCCCAGAGACCCTCTGTTCTTTATACCATAGCCCAGCACCACTCAGTGACAGAACTAAAAGGATGGTTCTCATGCTAGCCAGGGACAATCCAACATTTAAAAAAAAATTGTTGCTGAAGTATAGTTGGTTTACAGTGTTGTGTTAGTTTCAGGTGTACAGCAAAGTGACCGTTGCATGGATTTTTTTTTTTTCAGATTGTTTTCCATTATAGGTTACTACAAGATATTGAATAGAGTTCCCTGTGCTATGCAGTAAATCCTTGTTGTTTATCTATTTCATGTATAGTAGTGTGTATCTGTAAATCCCAACCTCCTAATTTATCCCTACCCCACCTCCCTTTCCCCTTTGGTAACCATAAGTTTGTTTTCTATATCTGACGACACGACATTTTGATCGTAAGCTATTTAAGGCTTATCAAAGTCATTATTAAATATGTTTTATGATAGGTCCAAGGTGTACTTTTATACATAACAGAATGTCCATAGGGACAACTGCTGTTGTCTCAGAATTGCAGTTAAGGTCCCAAACTGAGGATAAAAACTACTACATGAATCTTTAATAAGACTAGCCAGTGAGCCAGCAATAGTGGCAGCCACCTCACAGTACATCAATATGATAAGAAATTGAGAAAGGAGGGGAGACATTGTATTACTGGGGGCTGCAGTGCTAATAGAGAAGCTATGAGTACTTTTGTGTGGGGAAGGACAAGGTATCCTTTTCCCTTCTTGAGTTGAGTTGACTGAAAGAAAGGGAGACTGGCATCTGTTTTCTGAAAAGTAGGCTAACAGAGAACCACCAAGGCTACATTTTTCAAATGTTACAAAAGAAAAGAAATGCACCTTATCTTTCATTTGGTTATGATGTTTAGGAGAGCTGAGGTTGAGCAGGTGAGTGGGGGGAGTGGGTAGGTCACGCAGATGGTTGTTACAGGAGTCGAGAGTGAGTGGAGAGGACCAGTAGGCAGTCAAGTGAAATTTGCTAGGATGAGTGATGGATTACATATAGAGGGTTAGGGGGAGCGGTGGACAAAGTTGAGGTCTACCTGAAAGCAGAGAAGGGGAGGGTGATTTGGTGAGAAGGGTGTTTGGGAAACAACCAGAGGCTATAAAAAGAAGCAACTGAGCGGGAATACAGTTCGAGAGGTTTGTCTCAATCTACTTTGAGATTTTGCTGCTGTGTAGAGTTTAGTGGGAAAATGATTGGCATTTAATAAGGTATTTATGTCCCTGAATATTGGATTTTTTTTTAACCTGTGATTCATGCAGTTGCTGGAGACCAAAGTGAAGAATTTTGGAAATGTGAGTCACAGTGAAGATGTGTGATGTCGTGAAAGGATTACTAGATTTGGAATCAGAGGATAGAGGCTTGCACTTAGGACAGCCTGAAAGGTTTTAAGAAACAGGAAGATAAACATATGTTGTGATCATGGTAGCTTCTATTTCTTGAACATGTATGCGATTATGTGCCAATCACTGTGCTACCTGCTTTGTATGTATTATTCTCACAATACATATAATGAGGAATAGGTACTGTTTTTATCATAATTTTCCAGATAAGAAAAATGAGTCTTAGAAAGGAAATGAAAAGGTCACACAGCAATGCTGAAGCCAGAATATAAACTAACATCTGTCCTACTCCAAAGATTGAGCTCTCCAGATTATACCGCATTGCCTTTTAGAGATCAAACAGAAAAATCCAAGTAAGGCAGGAATGAAATGAAAATGGTGCCAGGTATAAGGTTATACAATCTTTTTTTAAAACAATTATTTATTTTATTTTTATTTATTTTTGGCTGCGTTGGGTCTTTGTTGCTGCACGCGGGCTCTCTCTAGTTGCAGCGAGTGGAGGCTACTCTCTGTTGCAGTGCGCAGGCTTCTCATCGTGGTGGCTTCTCTTGTTGCAGAGCACGGGGCTCTAGGCACGCAGGCTTCAGTAGTTGTGGCGCACGGGCTTAGTTGCTCCGCAGCATGTGCGATCTTCCTGGCCCAGGGCTTGAACCCGTGTCCCCTGCACTGGCAGGCGGATTCTTAACCACTGCACCACCAGGGAAGCCCAGATTATACACTCTTTTACAACGTAGAGTCCTATACCTGTGCTATCAGCAAGATACAAATAAGGCTCTGAATATTACACAGAAAAGAATGTATGATCAACTACACAATTTGCAGTGTCAAGATAAAATCAAGCCAAGTGTTACAGAAAAGTAGAATTATTCTAATAATAACACTAGATAGAACCGTCTTCCATGAGTTCTCACCATGTTCAGTATAATGTACATCTTCTTCAACAACATCCTTAATGCAGACACAATGATGAATATCAGATAATGTAGCATTATTACCATTGCCTAACAGGATGTTGAAATTAGTTTGAACCAAGACTCAGAAATAAAATAGATGAGAATTTCCAAAGCTAGATCACAAATGCATACATATTACATCAGCCAAACCAATTATAAGAACAGCTGTCAGAGTGAAGCAAAGAAGGATTTAAGGAGGTGTGTCTCTGGAAGATCTGTTATAAGGCTGTGAGTCCCGCCTCTGCCCCTGGGGGATATGTGGGATGCAGGGGAAGCCTAGTGAGAAGTTGATTTTTAGTGTAAACAGGTACGTACTTATCCAAGTGCCCTTTGTCCTGGCTTTTTCTCTCTGGAAATTTGATCTGAATCCTTGGGAAGAGGAACTGCTTTTGCTCCACTTCATCAAGATGACAGCTGAAACAGAAAAATGATCCTGAGCAGAAATGATAGTGAAAGAGGAGCAGAATGAAAGTGACCACCTTCAGAGTGGCAGCCTGTGAGCCCAGGGCTCATCAAGTCACTTCGAGGAATTAAAAGGAGAAGGGTATTGACATTCAGTCGCAGAGGTGTCATGGATGCGTGCCTTAGAGGTCTGTCTGTCCATTGCCTGGAGTCTAAGAGGAGAAAGATGTCACTGGTGATCAGGAGGATCTTGATAAAGAGAACATCTGAGCAACGTGACGAGGATGGGAACACATAGTCACCATTATTGCGAAGCTTGATGAGTAGATGTCAATCATGCTTTTCCAACTGAAAGATGCTTTTCCACATGTCCCTCTCAAGTAAACCTTTAATCAATCAACAAGCATTTGATGAGCACCAGTTAATGGGCTAGATTCCCTGAGAGATTATAAGTAAAAGATAGCACATGTTTCCGTTCCAAACGGAGGAAAGGAAAGGCAAGTGAGGGATTGTGTGACGTACCCAATGTGTTGAAGAGCCAGGACTGAGGTCCTATAACCTACTCTTCTGTCCAGGACTCCTTCAGGTCTGTATAATGGGTTTCGACTAGAGAGGACCTCAGGACCTAGAGAAAGTGTCTTCCACATAACCAGGCCCAGTTCGTTGGTGGAGATACTTTGTTACTGAGGTTGAGGAGGACTTTTTGTCCCATAGAGACTGAAATACATTCAGAGAGCCCACCAATCTGAGCTTACATGGAGAACCCCAAACAGTGCCCATCTCTCCATGCTGCAGGATGACCTCAGGTCTCTCTTTGGATTTTCTCTCTTAGAATTGGGTGTCTCCTTCCTTTACAGGTTGCAAAGTCACGTTCTTGATTCCTCATTCACTTACCCAAAGCAGCCATCTTCATTCATTTGACCTTTCTAATCCTTGGTAATGGAATTGGCTGGCTGGTCTATCTTTATTAAAGTCTGTCGTAGAGCAGAACCTTCACATGGGGCCAAATGAGAACTAAGAGCTCTTATAAGGAAGCACTCTAACACTCATTTATTTTGTCTCTCAGTTTGAAGGCTCCTCCCCTTGTTGAGTTAGAAGAGCCTGCCATGTGTGGAAGGCACTTGGCTCTCTATTATCCAGAGCCATGGCTAGGAGCCATGACATAGATTATCATTAAATCCTTCACTTGGGCTTAAGTGAGCTTTAGTGCACACATTACATGCCTGACGTTCTGGGAAAACTCTCATTCCCATTCTCCCCTGACTTAAAGACTCAGCGGCACATTGAATATTCTTTCCACCTACTGATCTCTCTCTTTTCCTGATTTTTACTACTTACTGGAAACAAAGGCCATCACTGGTCAGTGACCCTCTTTGTTTCTGGTCTGTAATGCACAGGCAGTTGACGCTGTTATGAAGGTGGATTTTTATCACTGTCCAGTGCTATGCACATGCCAGCACTGGCACTTAACTTGCTATACCACTGTCCTCTCTCACAATACCAAGGACCTTGCCTTCTGTTTTTTCAGAAGCAGATGACTGAGCTGAGCCATGGAAAGGGGTTCAGATGAGGCTCAGCAAGGTCTCACCACAGGGCACCTGCGGGCAAACCTCTGTCGGGTGACTGGTGGGTGTTTTCTCATATGAGGCAGCCTTCCTCATTAGCTCAGCCTGGGGAGGGAATTTCCAGTTTCCTAACTTCTCGGTTTCTGTTTGGTTGGTCAGACAAAGGTTAGGTTAGACATGTCATTTGTATAATGCCTTTAAGTTTAAAAAATTTATTAATGATCCTGTGCTATCTTAGCAGAATTCTTGAGAGGCAGAAAGGAGGAACCATTGGGATTGGGCGAGTCAGACAACAGGGTAGTGACTTGCTTAAGTTCACACAGTTCACAAAGGGAGAGCTGGGATGAGATTCCTTCTCTAACCACAGAGTCTACCAGAGACGATGACCCTATACCTATCTTCCGCCAACACACACACAAAATAAAGCAAACATTTAATAAGGAATCGGTTTCCTTTTTTTTTTTTTTTTTTTTTTTTTGTC
>NW_006793498.1:2587292-2600296 GCF_000442215.2 Lipotes vexillifer | reverse complement strand
CGCAGGCCCAGCGGCCATGGCTCACGGGCCCAGCCGCTCCGCGGCCTGTGGGATCTTCCCGGGCCGGGGCCCGAACCCGCGTCCCCTGCATCGGCAGGCGGACTCTCAACCACTGCGCCACCAGGGAAGCCCGGTTTCCATTTTTGATTCAGAAATTTGAGAGGGATCTAAATGGTTGGTGACTTGCCTTTTCTTAGATTTTACTTGACAGCTGAGAGGATATCTCTAGCCTTCATTAGTACTTAGAAAACGTGTGCGCATCCTCTGTGATTTATAAGACAATGGAGAAAAGCATGTACGTTTGGTAAGTCTTATCTGTCCAGTAATAGTAGCCTATGAATTTAACTTGCCATTTTCAAGCATGAATTCTGTGAGGGCTTTGCTGGGAGAAGAGCCCAGGGGCTGCTCTCTCTGTGTTTCCTTACCTTTGCTTCCCTTTAGCCTTTCTGATAAACCTTCAGGTTTGAGTTTTGCATTCATTCGATGTTAATAAATATAGCTCTTGATTCCTCCTGCTGCTTTCTCTTGCACATGGTCCTTTATGAAGGTCTCTTTGGCCGACACACTGTCACTTAATAGTAGCTGTTCAATGCTGCCAACGAGAGGGCTACATTCTGAGGTTTTAGTGACTTAAATTTGGGGGTTGTAGCCAATCCCCATGTGGCTATTTTTGATTTACCATAGGAGGGACTAACCTTGCACAGATATGTCCAATTTATCTATTTGTTAAAATATTTCTTTATTCCTATGACATAACTAAGCATTCTTTGAGGATTAATTTGAAATACATTATATTCTTTGTTCCTTGATCTCATGGTGAATGAACTATTTTTCCCTTATTGATCCCCTTCTTCTAATTATTGTCAGCTTTATATCTGATTTTCCTGAGTCAATTCTGATGTGGATCAAACCTAGGTTGGTATGTACTAAAAACACACAGTCCATCGACTTTTCCTTTTTCTTTTTCTAAATTGTGTTTGGAGATTTACATTTATACCTCTCTATTAGTTACTGAAATAAAAACAGAAATCATCAAACCCTCAAAATAGACATTTTAGCACACATTTAAGGATGCATACAAATTAAAACAAGATTTTAAAATGTAGAGTGCTTAGGTACAGTCTGGTAACTTTTGGACTAATTTTCCACCGTTCTTATCGATTACTGCTAAATTTAACTTAAGTCTTCCTTATGCTAATTTGAGGGGAACATTTACATTTCTCAAGTGATTAAGAGTAAATGCTCACTGGAGTCCCCATTTGCTTGCTGCAGCCTGGTTAGCTCAAGCTCGTTTACCTGAAAAAAGTGACACCCTCATCTTTAACTACCTGCTTTAAAATGATCAGAAAGAAAATGTTAAATTCCTCTTCAACACTCCCTATTAATTTCTGAAGACATCTACTTCCCACTTTGCTTCCCCTGCATATAATGCTCCACCCACCAAGAAAGGTCCCCACTCCCTCTTCCCAGCTTGTGCTCTTCCTTGTGCGTAACAACACACAAACACACACAGAGTGGCGAAGACACAGATTACGGTTATATCTGGAATGAGACTCTGCTATGATAACACCTTCCTGATTTGGCATCTCTTTGTTATTTGCTATTTAATCTGAATTAACTTATTTGATGAGGGTGAACAAGACTCACCTGTCGGGGGTGGGATTGCCGATTAAAAACTGAGATGAAACAACAATAAATGCTGGAGAGGGTGTGGAGAAAAGGGACCCCTCCTACACTGTTGGTGGGAATGTAAATTGATACAGCCACTATGGAGAACAGTATGGAGGCTCCTTAAAAAACTAAAAATAGAACTACCATACGACCCAGCCCTCCCACTACTGGGCATGTACCCTGAGAAAACCATAATTCAAAAAGAGTCATGTACCACAATGTTCACTGCAGCTCTATTTACAATAGCCAGGACATGGAAGCAACCTAAGTGTCCCATCAACAGATGAATGGATAAAGGAGATGTGGCACATATAAAAAATGGAATATTACTCAGCCATAAAAAGAAATGAAAATGAGTTATTTGTAGTGAGGTGGATGGACCTAGAGTCTGTCATACAGAGTGAAGTAAGTCAGAAAGAGAAAAACAAATACCATATGCTAACACATATATATGGAACCTTAAAATTAAAAAGTGGTCATGAAGAACCTAGGGGCAAGATGGGAATAAAGACGCAGACCTACTAGAGAATGGACTTGAGGACACGGGGAAGGGGAAGGGTAAACTGGGACAAAGTCAGAGAGTGGTAGTGTATATATGGACACATATACACTTACCAAATGTAAAACAGATAGCTAGTAGGAAGCAGTCGCATAGCACAGGGAGATCAGTTCAGTGCTTTGTGACCAGCTAGAAGGGTGGGAGGGAGGGAGACGCAAGAGGGAAGAGAGATGGGGATATATGTATTTGTATAACTGATTGACTTTGTTATAAAGCAGAAACTAACACACCATTGTAAAGCAGTTATACTCCAATAAAAACGTTAAAAAAAAAAATACTGAGATGAGTGGGCTGACTCCCAGAGATGCTAGCCAGGCACTCGTGAGTGGGGACCTGAAAGTATAATTGTGAACAGCCAGTCAGCTAATGCTAGTGCAGATGTTTGGTATAAATCTTTCAGAAACTCTGCAGTTTCCTAAACAATTTTACACCCTGATTTTTCATCCACTAGTAAACAAGTATACTTGAATAGATAAGAGTGAATTTTAAACATCAAAAGAGGATTACTAAGGAATATTAATAGTACACTATTTGAAAAGCTGAACAGTGCTATTTCAGGCTTGCAAATGTTTTCCCTATAACTGCACAAATATCTGAAAACTGCTTTTAGGTAAGGTGACCTCTAGTCACTTTTTAGTGGTAAGAACTTTTACTTTCCTTTTCCTTTGTTTTTTTTTTTTTTAGAACAGGTGTCTGAAGATCATACATAGAATGCTAGCATTTATGTTAGGTAAATACATGTACACTTGGATCAAATATCCCTTGAATTCAAACATGAAGTATTTTACATGGGTTAAAAATTGCAGCAATTTTTCTGTGATTTTTTTTTATCCTTAATTTGTGTTTTTTTTCTGTATTGAAAGTGTTCGTTGAAAGCTTTCATATAAATTTGTTATATATGCAAATGTAACATTATTAAGCAAACAACAGGGACTCAGGTAAAATGAGAATTGCTGGAAGCAGAAGAGAATGTTGAATAAAATAATCCAAATGTCACAAAAATCCTCATACAGGTAAGAGGAGATCGGTACTATAATGCCTATCCCATCACTGTGTATCCTTGGGATGGTCACAGTTTCTGTGTTTGGTGACCCCATCTCTCAAATGGAGTTGCAAAAAGATCTTGGCTTTAGAGCAGGGTTTTTATCAATAATAGTGTCCAGAGATTTTCAACTTCCCTGAAAAATGAGCCATTCTCTTCAAACCTTATTATGAGTCCCATCTTACATTAATGAATACACTAGGGATCATCAACCACTGTAACATGACAAGCTTGTTTTGTGATCAATTTTGTTGTATATAGCAAATAATTTATTATCAGAAGTGAAAAACCAAAGTTTGAAATGATTTTCATTTTTAAATTGGAGCAGATTCAAGACTTTTCTTCTAATAATAACATGTCTTCAAAAAGCTTGTCACTTAGGTTATGATTTGCTTCCCAAAGTAGTCAGAAGGGGTTGAGCTTAAAGACACCCTGTAGGGAATCTATTAGAACACGTGCTGTATAATCCAGGCTGTAGCCCAAAGTGAATGACTTCAAGGTTTTTGTAATATTTTATGTTGGGATTCTATACTTTTGTAACCTAAGTGTTCCCTCTACCAAGGATCACCTCAAAGACTGGTCTTTAAACCACCTGTGTCAGAGTTATCTGGAGCGTTTGCAAAAATGCTCATTCCTGGATATTAGTCCAGACTTAGTGAATCATGATCTCTAGGGGTAGTTCCCAGGAATCTGCATGTTCAATAAATTCCTCAGGTGCAGACTGTATAATTTGAAAATCACTGCCATGGTGTGTATCATCTTGCATTTCCACACTGACTTTCTTCTCTACCCACCTCACTGAGCCCCTCCCCAGTTCTTTATTATCATCTCAAAATGCTGGACAGAATGCTAATAGAATGCTCATCCTGCCACAGAGATGCCAGCATAAATGATAAACATGGAGATGTCAACACTTGGCTGACAGTGTCTTTACTTTCTACAATATAAATCCAGATCGAGAACTAGAATATTATCAGCATCACAGACACTCGTATTATATATCTTCTCAGCCACTATATCCTCTCAGTCACTTTCTTCCCCAAAGATAATAAGTATTGTGAATCTTCTCACCATTAGATGAGCTTACCTGTTTTTGACTTTTAAGTCAAATTGAGTCATACAATATGTCATCTTTTGTTTTTGGCTTCCTTTACTTAATATTCTGTTTGTAAGCTTGATCTGTGTTGCACGTAGTTCATTCATTCCAATTACTGTATAACATTCCATCTATAAATTTATAATTTTTCCATTCTGCTGTTGATAGACCTATATTTTCATTTTGTTTTCAGTTTGGACTTGAATAGTGCCATGAATATCCTATATGTTTAGTTATACTTTGTTATTGAGAGAAGTGTATTAAAGTTTCCTACTATGATTGGGGATTTTTACATTTTTTTATTTCTATATTTTGTGCCTTATATATTTTAGAGTTATTAGTAGGTGCATAACAAATTAGAATTTTATTAGTTTAGTTTTAGTAAGTCAAGCATGTTTGTTGTAGATACATGTATTTCTAGTGTAGAATGTGTCACTCGTAAGCTAATAAGAGTAAAATGAACTAATAAAAAGACTCAATAAACAGACAAGAAGGAGAGAAAAAGAAGTTAAAACAGTCATGGATAAATAACAATGTCCTATTGTAGAGCACAGGGAACTATATTCAGTATCCTGTAATAAACCATAATGGAAAAGAATATGAAAAAGAATAGATATAAATCACTTTACAACAGAAACTAACACAACAGCATAAATCAACTATAATTTTTAAAAAACAGGAAAAAATAGTAAACAATTCTAAGATGGTAAATATTAACCTCCATATATCACTGATTACAATATACTTGAAAGGACTAAGTTATCCAATAAAAGGACAAAGATTTTCAGAGCTCTATGCTTTTTGCAAGAAGTATATATACAATAATCCCTTGGTAGCTGCAAAAGATTGGTTCCAAGACCTATGGCTACCAAAATATGCAGATGCTCAAGGCGCATAGTTGGCCCTCCATATCTGAAGGATTCTGCGTTCGCGGATTCAACGAACGGCAGATACTGAACATAATACACAATTGGCCATTGGTGGAATCTGCGGATGGGAAACCAGTGAATATGGAGGGCCAACTATACTTAAATACTTTAAAATATTCAAAATCCTATTTTAGCTGGTATTATAGTCGCATTAACTTTTTAGTTTTTCTTTGCACAGCATATCATTTTTCATCATTTTTATGTCCACTGTCAACTTATTGTTGCTTCTTTGAAGGTAATTTTTCTTTCAGCTGCTCTGAAATAATTTTCCTTTATTTTGGGTTTTTTTACCAGTTTGACTATGATTGCCTAAATGTAGGTTTCTTTATATTTTCCCACGTAAGATTTGTAGAACTTCTTGCACCTGTTTCTTGACGTGTTTTATTAACATATAAAAAACTTAGCAATTATCTCTTTAAATATTTCTTCTGCCTCAGTGTCTTTCTCTTCCCTTTTAGAACTCTTATATGTCCAATATATGTTAGATTTCTCAGTATGCCTCATATGACTTACACTCTTTTCTGTATTTTTCATCCATTTGGCTCTCCATGTTTCATTCTGGATAATTTTTACTGAGCTATCTTCCAGTTTACTAATCTTCTCTTTTGTTTTGTCCAATCTATCATTAAACCAATCTAGTCAGTTCCTTTTTGGTGTGTCTTGAACTCTAATTTTTGTCTCCTTGACATGATAAGCCTTAAAACTTTGGCATACGTTTCAGAGTTTTGCTGTTTGGCTTCTTGTTTCTTGTGCTGTGCAGCTTAGGAATTCAGCAAATGCCTCATGGGAAGAAACTCCAAGTCTCAGAGTCACTTCTTTGTACTTTTTTTCATTCAGAAAACGGGACCCTCATATCCTGGCTACTTTGGCTTCTAACTTTTATTTCCTTGGCTCCACGAAGTTGCCAAAAGCTCTGTTGACGTTTCCACCTTTCACCAGCAGCTCCTCTGTCTGATTCTCAGTTTCTCACTCCAGGCCAAGAATCAGAAAATACCTCAAAAGGATAAAAATACCTCAACAGCATGGAAAATATTGACTATTTCTCTATGGTTCCCTTATCAAAATCTTAGTCATACTAGTTTTGTTTTTGTTGTTACTGTTGTTTTGACTTAGATACCTATTTTAAATTTTTTTCTGGATTTTGTTACTGTTATGAGTGGCAGCACTGGTCTACCACACCCACTCCATCACAGTCTTCAAAGCAAAGGAATATACAGACCAGTTGCACTTATGCAAAGTCACAAGTAAAATATCCACATAAATAATTGTAGAGAAAGGCAGCCTTATACACGCAGTAATTCAACCCCTACTCAACCACATAAGAATAGACCTTGGGTCCAGAACACTTTCTTACCAGAAGATAGAGTCCTCATAAACTATGCTGGAATTGTCACCTTGGGTTGGAATATCTTTCCCAGTTTCAGACTCAATATATGCTCCTTTGTTTTGCTTAAGCATGTGTGTCCCATGGCACCTGGCCCACCCCACTCTATATCCTCTGTCCCCAGCAGGGAGAGGATAGGGTCCTTCTGCCGCATCACAAGAGTGGAACATATGGCCAACTGCCCTTTCGAAGTTGCTGAGAGGGACTCACTGGCCATGAAGGACCAATGCCCCTTGCTCTCTCTCCTCTATGTCAATACAGTGTTGCTCCAGACGGGGCTTCACTGCATTGTTCTCCTTGACAATTCTGATACCATTGTGCAGGGGACAATGGTGCAGTAGAATTCAGATTTCTACTCCTGATAACAGGCAATAGATGCCACTTGCTCAACAATAATCCTATAGTAATACCAAAATTTATGTTAATTTGTTCATTGTTCCAGATATCTATTGCTACATCACAATACTAAGTGATTTAGAACAAGAACAGTCATTTATTTTGCTCACAAACTTACAATTTTGGCCACACTTGGAAAGGTTACCTTTTATCTATGTTGCATCAGCTGAGAGTTTGAAGGGTAAGGGCTATTCAATGGCTTGGGGCTAGAATCATCTGAAGGCTTGCTCACTTACATATCTGGAAGTTGATACGGGCTATCGATTGGAACCTCAGGTAGGACTATTATAAGAACAACTGTACACGATTTCTCCATATGACTGTTTGTTTTCTTCCAGAATGGTTTTTGGGTTCTGTGGATACCCCAAAATATAGGAAATATAAGCTTCCACTCTCTAAAGGCCTGAGCTGAAAAACTAGCACAGCATCACTTCTGCCATATTCCATTAGTCCAGATTCAAGAAGAGGGGACTTGGACCCCACACTCTAAATGGGAGAAGTGCCAAATAGTTTTGAGTTACATTTTAAAATTTCCACACTCATTGATCCACCTAATTGTCACATGTACCTAAATGTGCCATGCACTCTCCTGGGTGTTGGGAATATGGTAATGAACAAAATATATCAAGTTTCTTCCCTATAGTAGAAATAGAAAATTAAGACAACACAAATCCACACTGTATGTTCAGGTAATTATAAGGCTGTGAAAAAGGCCAGTGGTATCAGGGGATGGAGAGTAATGATCAGGTTGAAACGGTCACATTTAATCGGATACCTGAATGAAGACTTGTAAGATCTGGAGGAGGAGTGTGACAGGAAGAGGGGATGGAAGACAAACCTGTACTGAGGGGGAAATGAAGGGGGCATGTTTGAGGAGCAGCTGGAAGACCAGTATAGCTGGAGCAGGTAAGCAAAGTTGTGAGTAGAAGGAAAGAAAGTCAGAGATATTAGCAGGGCTTGGCATAGGGTGTCTTAAAAGAAAATCCAAATTCAAATTCCTTAGTAAAATCTTTGAGTACTGTGGGATGACATGGGTGGGCTTTAGGTAAAGGTTAACAGATTGTTATTTGTGCTCTTAAAAGATTATTCTGGCTGCTGTGTAAATTGAGTAGATAGTGGCAAAGAGGGGAAATTAGGGGGCAAGAGATGGAAGTTAGCTTGGACTTGGATGGCAACAGTGAGTTGGTTAAAAGTAGGTGCATTCAGAATACGTTTTGAAGGTAAAGCTTAGGACGGTCCAGTGGAATGGATAGGTACTATGGCAGGGACAAAAGTGAATTTTTTTTTTTTTTTTTTTTCGGTACGCAGGCCTCTCACTGTTGTGGTCTCTCCCGTTGCGGAGCAACAGGCTCCGGACGCGCAGGCCCAGCGGCCATGGCCCACGGGCGCAGCCGCTCCGCGGCATGTGGGATCTTCCCGGACCGGGTCACGAACCTGCGTCCCCTGCATCGGCAGGTGGACTCTCAACCACTGCGCCACCAGGGAAGACCAATTTGCAGTTCTGATCTCAGCAACAAGGTGAATTGAGATGCCTTTGATGAGATGAAAAAGTAGAAAGGAGCAGGTAGGATAGGGGTATAATTTAAGAGTTCTTAAATATGTTAAGTTTGAGCTTCTTATTAGGTATTCAAATGCCAAGAAGGTAATTGAGTATATGAGCATAGAATTAGGGGAGAGGTCAACATTAGGATTAAAAATGTGGGAGTCCTCAAGATGTAAATGATATATAAAGTCATTGAACGGGATAAAAATCACCAACAAGTTAAGTGTGGACAGGAAGGAAATAAAAATTATAAACAAAAATTTTCAATTCATTAAAATGAAACATTTTAGGTCACAACGGTTTTTTTTTTTTTTTTTTTTTTTTTGAGAATAAACCTTAGAAGGAAAGAATTTTGCTGAGCCCTATGAATTCTCAAAATATTACACGGGCTATTATTCTTCTCAGAAAGATAAGGAAAATAAGGCAGAGAATATTAACAGCCTGGGACCACAATCAATGAACAAAGAGCACTATGGGGGGGTTTCCCTGGTGGCCCAGTGGTTGGGAGTCCGCCTGCCGATGCAGGGGACGCAGGTTCGTGCCCCGGTCCGGGAGGATCCCACATGCCGCGGAGCGGCTGCGCCCGTGGGCCATGGCCGCTGAGCCTGCGGGTCCAGAGCCTGTGCTCCTCAACGGGAGAGGCCACAGCAGTAAGAGGCCCACGTACCGCAAAAAAAAAAAAAAAGAGCACTGTGGGAAACTATTTAATTGAGGAAAGGTCTCATTTAAATCTCATCATGCTCTGCCTCTTATTTACTGAGAAAGCAAAAATGTCCAAGAATATCTAATTTCCCAGAAATTTAACCTTTCATCTTAATTGGACTGCACATGGAGTATATAGTATCATTAATTTATTCTATAAAATATATTTATTAGAAAATATGAAATTTTTTGCTGGCAATGTAAATAAAATCACCAGCCTTATGTTAATTAATCCAAAACTATATGAATAATGTAGACCTTCTGATACTCAGAAAACAATTTCTAGGACTCTTCTTGCAGCCTTGCCCCAAATGTAACTCTAGCAGATTCCAAACCAAATACATATGAGAAGCACGATATCTTCAATTTAAAAAGAGAGAGAGAGAAGAGGGCCAAGGACCGAGCCCAGAGAACGTTCAATAGTTAGAGCTCGTGAGTAAGAAGTGAATCCGTTACAGGTAATTGAGAATTAAACGTCAGTGAAAAATGAGAAAAAAAAATAGAGTTTGATGTCTTAGAAACCAAATTTTTTAAAAAAATGTCTTCAACAAGAAGGGAGTGAATATTCCTGTTAAATGCTGAAATAAAATGGGCAATAAAACTTGGCTATTAGATTTGGCAAGACTGGTAACATTGTTAAGTATAATCTCAGTACATTTTGGGGACAGTGTTGTGACTGGCATAGGTAGATGAGTGAATGCCTGCAGGAAGGTAGAGACATTGAGCACAGACCACTCTTTCTAAGAGATTTACTATAAAAGAATAGCAGAGACTAGGGAGTTGCAGGAGGGAGACACGGAGCCTAGGAAAGTTTTACAACATTCACTACAGCATATTTATATACTGTTGGGGATGATCCAGAAGAGAGAGGGAAGTTAACGATGCAAAAGATTGAAGGGCAGTTGTAGGTGCCATGTCTTAAATAGGCAAGAGGACATGGCTTTGGTGTACAAGTGAAGGGGTTACCTTTCAGTGGAAACAGTTCACTCATGTTAGGAAGGAAGACTATGTGGGTAGTCATATAGGTTTGGTGGTGGAAAAATGAAGTTTTCTTTTGATTACTTTGATTTTATCAATAAAATAGGTGGCAATCATGATCTAAGAGTAAGGTGAGATAAAGGGGTGTATGATGTTTGAGGAGAGAAAAGGAGTGAAATATTCCCTTGGAGAATAGGAGAATGAATTAACTAGGGCACGGAGTAATTCTGAGCGGCAGTGCCCACAGGTTTGGGGCACTTTTCAGTGAGCAAGAGGGAAAGAAAATCTTCAGAGAACAAGAAGTTCTACAGAGCACACTGGAAAGAGAACTGGAGGTAAGGTCAAATTAGGAGAACTCCAGATGGCAGTGTTCTGAAAGCTGTGGGCTTTAGTGCTGACAAGTATCTACACAGATATAAGGCTTGATGGGATTAGCTTTGATAGTCCAGAACTACATCCAAGTGTTTCCAGCGTACATTGCCATGAGATAAAGTTGACTTTACAAACGGTGCTGTGAGAGTACTCTCATACACTCTCCTTACAGAAAACAATGAAACAGGATCCCTCGCATCAAAGATAAAAGTAAATTCCAGACTGTGTAAAGACCTAAATTAGAAAAAAATTTTAAACTATAAGAAAGAAATGTAGGAAAAGCCTCTGTGTCCTTGGAACTGGAAAGTATTTTTTAGTCAAGTCACTAAAAGTGCAGCACATAAAAAGAATCATCAACGATGCCATTAAAGATAAGATTTTTAGCCTGACAATAGCGACATAAATAAGTTTAACAGACAAGGGAAAGACAAGAAGTCGACATTCACCACCCATGATAGAATTGATACAGGGAAAACAAATTTTTAAGGCAATGGATATGCAGTTCACGGAGGAGGAGAAAAAAGAATGGCTAATAAATATCTGAAAAGACACTCAACTCCACTTATAAGCAGGAAACTATAAATAATATTTTGATATCATGTTACATCCATTTAATTGGAACGAATAAAAACTACTTATAATGGTATTCACTAGTGACCACGAGAAAAACACAGGTTTGCATACAGTATTGACAGGAGAGTAAATTGGTGTAACCACTGTTGACAAGTTAGTATCTAGTAAAATTGAAAATGTAGGTACTCTGTCACCTACCATTTCCACTTCTGGGTACATCCCCTGGGGAAATTTATACGCATGTACATACAGAGAGATATACAAAAGTATTTAGAGCAGTGGTGCTCACGATAATGAAAAAAATTTGTAACAGCATAAATTACTTCGCTTAGGGGAACGGATGCATGAAATATGGTATATTCAAATTACAGATGATGAAGCAGCTGAAGAGAATAAAATTATACATATACCATGCCAACGTGCACAGACCTGAAAAACATCACGTTGAATGAAAAAAGCACATTGCAGAGAGACTTCACCATTTTATAACTTATATAATCACTATATTCTTTATGGATAGCATACAATTCCAAAAATATAAAACGTTGGCCTTGGAAAGATTCACACTAAATTTACCATAGCAGCTATCACTCTGGGAGAAGGCAGGTATGGGGGGAAAAAGTACACTTTAATAAATAAAGCAAAGGAACTTAAGAAAATACATTAAGTTATTAAAAATCATACATGTATAGGCATATCTTTGATATATTATTCTGGTACATTTCTATATTTTTCAATTCTCAAAATCAAAGAAAAATGAAATAAGGATAGAAGAAGATGAAGAAAAATTTAACAGAGCATCCAAACAAAAATGAACGTTTCGATTAATAACAACACAACAGCTGATCTCCCTGTGCTATGCGGCTGCTTCCCACTAGTTATCTATTTTACGTTTGGTAGTGTGCTTTGTGACCACCTAGAGGGGTGGGATAGGGAGGATGGGAGGGAGGGAGACGCAAGAGGGAAGAGATATGGGGACATATGTATATGTATAACGGATTCACTTTGTTATGCAGCAGAAACTAACACGCCATTGTAAAGCAATTATACTCCAATAAAGATGTTACAAAAAGAAACACACAACAGCCATGATAGTTGAGGAAAGTTTAACAGAGACAATTACTACTGAGTTATTTGGGATCCTGGGCTTAAGGAGCAGAGTTCTAAAGTCAAAGTTGCTTCGTCAGTTTCCCATTTCTATTTATTCTACAATTCCAGTCGCCTCTCACATCCAGAATGTTTTTAATCAAGGGTTGCTTGATTAGAACAAAGATTCCCTTTCATTTTAAAAGTATTTCATGTTTACCTTTCTTCTAGTTGAGAACTTTGACCTATAAAGTTTTGACATTCATCTAATATGTTAATATTAGATAAGAGAGAGGACCAAAGTGGTATTTCTGGTACAAAGAAGTCAAGAGAGCCTAGCTACCTCGTGATATTTTGGTGCCTGTTAAGGCTGTATGTAATATCCAGCAAGTCCCCAGAAAGATGTAATGACTTGATTGATTAAATGTCTTAAAAGGCTGCATAAATGATGAGAGAGGAGTACATGTTTTTAAAAATCTTCTGTTTTGGGCTTCCCTAGTGGCGCAGTGGTTGAGAGTCCACCTGCCGATGCAGGGGACGCGGGTTCGTGTCCCGGTTCGGGAAGATCCCACATTGCTGTGGAGCGGCTGGGCCCGTGAGCCATGATCGCTGAGCCTGTGCATCTGGAGCCTGTGCTCTGCAACAGGAGAGGCCACGACAGTGAGAGGCCCGC
>NW_006793498.1:2558515-2587282 GCF_000442215.2 Lipotes vexillifer | reverse complement strand
AAAAAAAAAAAAAAAAAAAAAAAAAAAATCTTCTGTTTTGTGTCTCGTTAGACAGATATGTCAAGGACTGCTGAATCAAATATTCACTAAGGGATTTACCTGTATATGGGCCTGTTTCATCTCCAAAAGCAGAAGAGCAAATCCAAATAATGTCTGACGTCCCACTCAGGTTTCCAACTAGGGAAAGACCCTGCTTCAGCTTGCCCACTCCAACTGCCCTGATCTACCGTGCAGATAGATCATAGTACTGATCCCAGTACCACCTATCAAACAGCCAGTTAGCTCTTATCAGGTAGTCACCCGGCTTTTATCCAGAATTGTGTGTGTGTGTGTGTGTGTGTGTGTGTGTGTGTGTGTGTGATTGACTGATTGAGAGGGACAGAGAAGGAAGGAAGGAGGGAGGGAATGAAGAGGAAGAAATAGTCACATTTCTGATTGCTGCCAACTGTGAAATCTTACTTGACTGTGGCTTGCATGGCAGTCAGAACTCTTGGGAAGTTTAGTCAAGGAAAGCAGACATTTCCAACCATAAGACCCGCTTCATATACCATTTGTTTGCACATGCAGAATGAATTGCTAATCCCTTGATTCTAACTCAGAGTAATATTGTTGTTTAGGGGAGAGGCTGACTCACTCAAGATATACAGCTTCCTTTTATTGAAATAAAGATGGAAGAAAAAGAGTCAAGAAGCTAAATTCAATCACAAATTTCAAGTAGTGCAATATGCATATGGCTTATTTAGGTATGATTCAGAACATGTGTATGAGTGTTGTTAGATCACTTTATAAAGTTGTTTACAAGAGGGCACCAATCACATGTGCTGAGCAATGTGTGCTTTCTCTCTCCCCAAGCATGCGGCTATATCCCTCAAATACTGCAAAACCACCTTTTTTCCAGAGTGCCCACCTGTATAAAATGGCTTTGAGTAAAAAAGCCTCTGAAGGCCTTTTATTTCCAAAACCACTGAAACAAGGAAGAATAAATCATCCTGAGACTAAGTCCTCATAGTTACCCTTGCAGAGCCCCAATCACTATCACTTCTAGCTTTAATTTCCTTTAGTTTGCACTGGAGAGAAAATTACCCAAGCAAACTCCCCCTAACCCCATGTCTTCTCATTAGACTAAAGAAAAGTCAGAGCTGTGACTCACTCTCTCCTCCCCCTGGTAACCTGGCAGCAGTGTGTGTGCATGTGTATGTCTGAGCATATGTGTCCATGTGTATGCAAGTGTGTGTATGTGTGTCTGTATGTTTGGATGTGTGTATACATGGATATGTATGCACATATGTCCATGTGTGGATGTGCGTGGTGTCTTGTGTGTATGCGTTTTTCAGGGGAAAGGTTTGCTGATGTAGGAGCGTGTGGTTTTCTACTTTTTGAACACTGTGAGAGGCGGGCCTTCTTTGTAGAAGCTGGTTATGGCCGTCCTTCTGGCCGTCCTTCCCCTCACTGCAGAGGCCGGCTGGGCAGGACCTCTTCTAACTCACTGTGCTTGCTGAGGGGCTCTAGCTAAGCGGGAGTGGCTTGCGCACTGGTAAAGGAGCACTGCGTAAGGCTAAATGCCCCAGAAATTAGACATATAATGCTTCACAGTTTACTAAAATGCTTCCACGTGGGTTATTTAATAAAGATTTGCCACAGAAATATGCTCTTTCCACACTCTTCCTCGCTTATCGCTTGCATTTACTTACGTAACAGTTTTTTGGAAGACCTTAAGAACAGATACAAAACCAAGAGATAAAGAGAGCCCATCCGTTTGTCCCCAAATCAGGTTTTCTATTGGCAGAGCCATCAACCAAGCAATAGCCTGCTTAGTGTGGTACCTTCCAAAGGAGGGAACATCCCTCAAACTTGTTTTTGACACGGAGCTGGGAGGAGGCCTTGTCCTAAGTCTCACTTGAGGGCTCAGATTGGAGCCCAGTACCTCTGCCTTGTCAACCACCCACAGCTCTACCACCCCCAACGGATAGACAGAGACTAGTATTTATGGCATAACTACTATGCTTCAATTGTCTTATATCAATATTTATTTCATTTACTTCTCACACTAGCCCATAAGGGTAGCTCTCACAGTCCTGCTTTTATAGATAGTCAAGGATTTTATATAACTTACTCGAGGACACAGGGCAGTAAGTGTTAGAGCTAATATTTGAACCTCAGTCTTCCAGAATCAAATCCATGTTTCCTACACCACACTGTATTTTAATCAAAAAGGAAAATAGAATAGCTTTTTCCCCTATATGTCATGGCGTCAGAAAGAATTTGCAACTTTTTTGAGTGATCCTTCTACCTACAGACCAAAAATTATTTCTCGTCTCTTATCTAAAAATATGACTCTTTTCTATTCCTCTAAAATTAGCAGAAATAAAGCCCATCACCCTATTAACTTCCTTTTCATAGGCTCGTATGGACTATATCTGAAAATGGAAGGTATCTAAACAAATAATAAAAGAACATGTTTAAGGGCACAGTCCTTGAAACTAAAGGAAAATAAATGGGAGGTTATGATACACATGTGGTCAACCAGCCAGAGCTTGCTGTGAGGGCAGTAGTGAGATGTCTAAAAGCTACCCATGCTCCATGCCTCCCTCCGTCAAGGACAATATTCATTTTCTCCCAGCCCTCTAAGCAAAATACTTTATTACATGGTCTTTCTAGCATTAACCATGGCCAGGGGTCCAAATACAGTAAATGGATCAATGGCTTGATGCTCTTAAGCAGCTCCTATGAAGAAAAGAAAGAACCTGCAGTTTCCTTGGCAATAAGACATGAACACTAGGCATCCTCCAGGAAGGCCTCCCAAGCAGAGTGCCTACACACATTCCTGATCAATAAAGCATTAAACAAGGATGAGCGTACCAGCATGGCAAACAATGAACAGTGCTGAATCATCTATATCCCCTCAAAATGAACCAAACTTCAGACTATGTGAAATGGAAGTTTTAATCATCTTAAGCATATCTTGACACATCCTCATGCCTGACTTACTGGTAAGCTGTGCCCTTTGGTCAGGGCTGGACTCACAGTACGTACTCAGGCAGTACCTACCTTGACAACACTGAATAACAGTAGTAGTAACAATAATGCAGTAATAATAATAATTTCTAAATGCTGTGTTTATTAACTTGTTTAATCCTCGCAACAACCCTATAACATACGTACTATCATCATCTCCATTGTAAAGAAAGAAATGGAGAGGTCACCAAGATGGTGATATAGCAGGCTCCTGAATTTTCCTCCTCTCATAAATATACAGAATATACAGCTACATATGGATCAATTCCCTCTGAGAAGAATCCAGAAACTTGTTGAGTGACTCCTACACATCAGGCAGCCGAGAAAGCACCCATACTGAAACAGGTAGGAATGGCTGAGACGTACACCGTGGTGCTTTACAACTGGGAGTGAATTCTCAACTCCCAGCTTCTCCAAGAGGAGTGAAGAGTTTGGACATCACATTTAGCACCCCAGCTTTTAAGGCTGCTACTCAAGGTATGGCCCCCAAATGACATACCTCTGAGAACCAATGGTACTTGTGTTCATGAATCCCACAGGACTATAGCAAACAAAGAAGCAGTTTTTAAAAGGATGTACGAATACTCCCTGTGGCTATATGCCTGGGCTCAGTGCAAAGGGAACAGGAAAAAGCACCCATCTCCCAGTTTCTTTCAGGAAGGGGTTTGACTGCCTACTTTCCCAGCTGCTGCCTGAGGGTTCAGTTTCTGATCAGCCTGCATCTAGGTGCTGACTACAGTCCTCCCCAGAGCTCAAGAGACTCAGTGGGCACCTTCCTTACGTTCTCCCTCTGGCTTTTTCCAACAGTAAAACCAAGTCTCCAGCTTCTTCCTGGAAGGAGCTTGTTCACACATTTGGTATACCAACTTTTGTGGCTAGCACCTGAAGAATAATCCCTCAAATTACCTAGTTGTGATAGCCAACAGGGCTCAGCATTCACGAGTCTCACAGGCCCATATTAAACAAAAAAAAAGCAGTTTTCAAATGGTCATGCAAGCACTTTTCTGCAGCTATTCCTACCAGGCTTAGCATAGAGGGAGCCGGCAAAACACCTCTCTCCCACTTTCTCCCTGGAAAAGACTTGACTTCATACTTTCCAAGCTTCTGTCTGAGGTTCTGGCATTTAATCAGTCTGCATGAGGAACTGACTAGGATCCTCCTGGGAGCCCACTAGAGCTGGTAGTCACATCTCCCACTGTCTCCCCCACCACAAACCAACAGAAAAAGCAAGTCTCCAGATTCTCCCTTAGAATGAGCTTGTCCACACACTTAACAACCCAACTGTTATGACTGCCACCCCAGGGACTGGCTCTCAATTCACCTAGCTCTGGGACCCAAGAGGGTTCTGCATTTCTGAGTCCCTTGAGACCACACAAAACAAAAAGGCAGTTCTATTTGAGCTAGAAGAACTCCCAGAGATTATTCCCTTTTACTCAACACAGTGAGTAAGCAAAACACACCCAGCTTCTGATTTTACCCTAGTAGGGGCTATACTGCCTACCCAATGTCCTGATTTCCTACCTGCTGCCTGAAATTCCAATGTTCAATTAGCCTGCATCAGGGAGCTCAAGGGGCTGGCAATTAGTAGTCCTCTGGGCACCTAAACAAGAATATGAGCATTTCCAACATCTTTGGTACACTGAAGGTTTTGTTACACCCTCAAATACTGAGAGCCGCTAAGAAAAGAAATGGCAGCATGGACATAAACAAATGTTTGAAAGGCAATCAGGAGCTCAGGCCAGGCTGACTGATGAGGTTAATTTCCTATATGAGGCCAATCTGTCCAGACAAAACAAGTGACTGTTTTATCTAATGTGCAGAACTCAACAGGGAGAGTCAAAGAAAATGAAGAAACAGGGGAATATGTTCCAAACACAAGAACAAGAGAAATCTCTAGAAACCAACTGTAATGAAAAGGAGATAAGTTATTTACCCAACAAAGAATTCAAAATAATGGTCATAAAGATGCTCACCAAGGTCAGGAGAGCAATGCATGAAAAAAGAGAATTTCAACAAAGAGAAAATATTAAAAAGTACCAAACATAAATCACAGAGTCGAGGAATACAATAACTGAAGTGAAAATTTTAATATAGGACTTCAAGAGCAGACTAGATCAACCAGAAAAAAAGGATCAGCAAAATCAAAGACAGGGCAGTGGAATTCATCCAATCAGAGGAGCAAACAGAGAAAGAGTGAAGATAGCTTAAAGGACAATGTGACACCATCAAGGAAACCAATATATACATTATAGAGGTCCCAGAAGAAGAAGAGAGAGAGGAAGAGGCAGAAATGTTATTCAAATAAATAATGGCTGAAAACTTTCCTAACCTGGGGAAAGAAACAGACATCCAAAACTAGGAATCCCAAAAAGCACAATATAAAAAGAATCCAAGACCCACAGTGAGACACACTGTAATTAAATTGTCAAGTTAAAGACAAAGGAGAATCTGAAAGCAGCAAGAGAAAAGGAGTTTGTCATGTACAAGGGAACTTCCATAAGACTTTCAGAAGGTCTTTTTAGCAGAAACTTTGCAGGCAAGAAAAGGGAGTGGGATGATCTATTCAAAGAAATAAAACAACAACAACAACAAAACAAAAGAACAACCTTGCCAACCAAGAATACTCTAGCCAGCAAAGTTGTCTTTTACAATGGAAGAGATGATAGTTTCCCAGACAAACATAAGTTAAAGTAGTTCACCACCGACAAGACCAGCCTTATAAGAAATGTTAATGGGAGTTCTTAAAGCTGAAACAAAAGGATGCTAATTAGTAAGAGGAAAACACGTGAAAGTATAAATCTCACTGGTGAAGGTAAACATATGGTTAAATTCAGAATATTCTCAAGTTGTTATGGTGGGGATGGTAGATCACTTATAACTCTAGTATAAAGGTTAAAAGAAAAGTATTAAAAAATAACTAAAACAACATTATTTGTTAGTGGATATGCAATATAAAGCAATATAAATGTGACATCAAATACAAACCCCCTAGGGGGAAGTATAAAAACGTAGAACTTCTGTATGCATCCAAAGTTAAGTTGTTACCAGCTTAAAATAAACTGTTATAAGATGTCTTATGTAAGGCTTATGCTAACTACAAAATAAAAACCTACAGTAGATAAAGAGAAAGGAATCAAAGCATACCACTATAGAAAATAATCAAATCACAAAGGAGGAGAGCAAGAGAGGAAGAAAGGAACTGCAAAACAGCCAGAAAACAAAAAATGACAATAGTAAGTCCATATGTATCAATAACTAATTTAAATGTAAATGGACTAAATTTTCCAATCAAAAGGCAGAGTGGGTGAATAGATACATATATATATATATATATATATGTATATGTATATGTATCTCTATATATTTATATACCTATGTATATTAATCTATATATCTCTACAAATATTTATATATCTATATCTATATATAAATAAGACATGGCTATATGCTGCTGATAATAAGAGACTCACTTTAGCTTTAAGTACATACACAGACTGAAAGAGAAGGGATGGAAAAAGATATTCCATGCAAATGGAAACCAAAAAAAAAAATAAAAAACAAAAAAAGCAAGCAAAGAACTACTTATATCACACAAAATAGACTTTAGGCCAAAAATGTAATATGGAACAGAGAAGGTCATTATACAATGATAAAGGGGTCAATTAATCATAAGGATATAATAATTCCAGATATTTAGAGCACTCAATATTAGAGCAGCTAAATATGTAAAGCAAAGATTAACAGATCTGAAGGAAGAAACAGACAGCAATACAATAATTTTAGGGAGCCTCAAAGTTCCACTTCAACGATGGGTAGATAATCCAGAGGAAAAAACAATAAGGAAATGTTGGAGTTAAATGACACATTAGACCAGAGAGACTTAACAAGCATAAAAGAACATTCCATCAGCAGCAGAATGCACACTGTTTTCATGCACACATGGAACATTCTCCAGGACAGATCAATTGTTAAGCCAAAAACCAAGTCTTAACTAATTTAAGAAGATTAAAATTATATCAAGTGTATTTCTGACCACAATAGAATGAAAGCAGAAATCAATTAAAAGAGGAAAAATGGAAAATTCACAAATATATGAAGATTAAACAAGTTTCTGAACAACCAATGGATCAAAGAAATCAAAAGGTAAATAAAAGAAAAACTTGACACAAATGAAAGTGGAAACACAATATGCCAAAACCTATGAGATGAAGCAAAAGCAGTTCTAAGAGGGAAGTTTACAGCAAAAAACACCTACATTAAGAAACAAGAATTTGCCTGTGAAGCTACATGTAAAAGAATGAAACTAGAACACTCCCTAACACCATGCACAAAAATAAACTCAAAATGGATTAAAGACCTGAATTTAAGGCCAGGTACTATAAAACTCTTAGAGGAAAACATAGGTAGAACACCCTTTGACATAAATCACAGCAAGATCTTTTTTGACCCACTTCCTAGAGTACTGAAAATAAAAACAAAAATAAACAAATGGGACCTAATGAAACTTAAAAGCTTTTGCACAGCAAAGGAGACCATAAACAAGATGTAAAGAAAACCTGCAGAACGGGAGAAAATATTTGCAAACAAAGCAACTGACAAAGGATTAATCTGCAAAATTTACAAGCAGCTCATGCAGCTCAATACCAAAAAAAAGAAAAAACAACCCAATCAAAAAATAGGTGGAAGACCTAAATACGTATGTCTCCAAAGAAGACATACAGATGGACAAGAGGCACATGAAAATATGCTCAACATCACTAATGCAAAATGAAAATCAAAACTACAATGAGGTATCACCTTACACCAGCCAGAATGGCCATCATCAAAAAATCTACAAATAATAAATGCTGGAGAGAGCGTGGAGAAAAGGGAACCCTCATGCACTGTTGGTGGGAGTGTAAATTGATACAGCCACTATGGAGAACAGTATGGAGGTTCCTTAAAAAACTAAAAATAGAACTACCATATGACCCAGCAATCCCACTATGAGGCACATACCCAGAGAAAACCATAATTCAAAAAGATACATGCACCCCAGTATTCATAGCAGCACTATTTACAATAGCCAGGACATGGAAGCAACCTAAATGTCCATCAATAGAGCGATGGATAAAACAGATGTGGTACATATATACAATGGAATATTACTCAGCCATATAAAGGAACCAATTGGGTCATCCACATTAGAGATGTGGATGGACCTAGAGTCTATCATACAGAGTGAAGTAAGTCAGAGAGAGAAAAACAAATATCGTATATTAATGCACATATGTGGAATCTAGAAAAATTGTATAGATAATCCTATTTGCAAAGCAGAAATAGACAGAGATGTAGAGAACAAATTTATGGATACCAAGGGGGAAGGGGGGAAGGAATTGGGAGATTGGGACTGACACATATACACTATTGATACTATGTATAAAATAGATAATTAATGAGAACATACTGTATAGCACAGGGAACTCTACTTAATGAACTGTGGTGACCTGAATGGGAAGGAAGTACAAAAGAGAGGTGATATATGTATATGTGTATATGTATGGCTAATTTATGTTGCTGTACAGTAGAAACTAACACAACATTGTAAAGCAACTATACTCCAATAAAAAGTGATTAAAAAAAAACAAGCAAGGTCTAAAATAAACAACTTCACTTCACATTCAAGGAACTAGAAAAAAAGACAAATGAGCCCAAAGTTAGTAGAAGGAAGGAAATGACAAAGATCAGAGTGGAAATAGGTGAAATAGAGACTAGAAAGACAATAGTAAATATCAATTAAACCACGAGTTGATTTTTTAAAAATATATACAACATTGATCAATCTTTAGGGTAAGAAAAAAAAGAGAGAAGACTCAAATAAATAAAATCATAAATGAAAGAGGTGACATTACAAGTGATAACAAAGAAATATTAAGAATCATAAGAAACTATGAAAAATTACATGGCAACAAATTGGATATTCTAGAAGACATGGATAAAATCCTAGAAACATACTATCTACCAAGACTGAATCATGAATAGAAAATTTGAACACACTGATTACCAGTAAGGAGACTGAATCTGTAATTAAAAAAAAAAAACTTCCCAACAAAGAAAAGTCCAAGACCAGATGGCTTCACCAGTGGATTCTACTAAACATTTAAAGAATTATTACCAATACTTCTCAAACTCTTTCAAAAAATAGAAGAGAAAGGAACACTTCCAAACTCATTTTAGGATGCCAGCATTATCCTGATACCAAAGCCAGTAAAGGACACTACAAGAAAAGAAAAATTACAGGCAATATCCCTGATGAACATAAATGCAAAACTCCTCAATAAAACATTAGCAAAAGGAATTCGACAATACATAAAAATAATCATACACTGTGATCAAGTGAGATTTATTCCTGGGATGCAAAGCTGGTTCAACATATGAAAATCAATCAATGCGATACACCACATTAACAAAATGAAGGATAAAAATCATATAATCATCTCAACAGATGAAGAAAAAGTATTTGACATAATTCAACATCCTTTCATGATAAAACTCTCAACAAAAAAAGAAGGTATAGAATATAACTAAACATAATAAAGATCATATATGACAAGCACAGAGCTAACGTGACACTCAACAGTGAAAAGCTGAAAGCTTTTTCTATAAGATGAGGAGCAAGACAAGAATGTCTACTCTCACTGGTTCTATTCAACATAGTACTGGAAATCCTAGCCAGAGCAATCAGGCAAGAAAAAGAAATAAAAGGTATCAAACTCAAAAAGGAAAAAATTGTCTCTGTTTACATGGCATGCTATTATATATTAAAAAAAAAAAAAACCCTAAAGAGTACACCAAAAAACTGTTTCAACTAATAAAAAATTCAGTAAAGCCTTCAGGATAAAAAATAAAAATACAAAAATTACTATAGACTAACGATGAACTATCAGAAGGAGAATTAAGAAGATAATCCCATTTACATTAGCATCAAAAAGAATAAACTAGGAATCAATTTAACCAAGGAAGTGAAAGATCTGTACACTGAAAACTATAATACAGTCATCCCTCGGTGTCCACAGGGGATTTGTTCTAAGACCCTCAAAGATATCAAAATTTGCAGAGTCCTTTGCAAAATTTTGAAGTCCCTTATATAAATTGGCATAGTCAGTCAGCCCCCATATCCATAGGTTCTACATCCATTGATTCAAAGAACCCTGGATCAGATTCAGAATCTGTGGCTATAGAAGGACAGCTACACATATTGGTGAAAGAAATTGAAGACACAGATAAATAGAAAGATATTCTGTGTTCATAGACTGGAAGAATTAATATCATTAAAATATCCATACCATCCAACGTGAGTTACAGATTCAATGCAATCCCTATAAAAATCCCAATGGCACTTTTCACAGGAATAGGAAGAATAATCCTAAAATTTGTATGGAACCACAAATGACCGTGAATAGCCAAAGCAGTCTTAAGAAAGAAGTCTGATGTGTCATGCTTCCTGATTTCAAAGTATGTTGCAAAACTACAGTTTGGTGTTGGCATAAAAACACACACATAAATCAATAAAGCAGAATAGTTTCCCCCAAGACATAAAGGGACCCTATGGAATGGGAGAACATATTTGCAAATCACATATCTGATAAGGGGTTAATATCCAAAATATACAAGGAGCTCATATCACTCAATAGGAAAAAAAAAGAGAAAAAAAAAAACCTAATAAACCAATTTAAAAATGGGCAAAGGACCGGAATAACATTTTCCAAAGAAGACACACAAATGGCCAAGAGGTACCTGAAAAGGTGCTCAACATCACTAATCATCAGGGAAATGCAAATTAAAACCACATTGAAATATCACCTCACACCTGTTAGGATGGCTATTATGAAAATGGTAGGAGATAACAAACAACTGTGAGGATATAGATAAAAGGGAACACTTGGACACAGTTGGTGGGAATATAATCTGGTACAGCCACTTTGGAAGACAGAGTTTCCTCAAGAAATAAAAACTAGAACTAACATATGATCTAGCACTCCCACTTCTGGTATATATCCAAAGGATATGAAATCATTTTCTGGAAGAGAATAATGCTCCCACGTTCACTGCAGCAT
The DNA here is from genome assembly GCF_000442215.2 of Lipotes vexillifer. Taxonomy (NCBI): domain Eukaryota; kingdom Metazoa; phylum Chordata; class Mammalia; order Artiodactyla; family Lipotidae; genus Lipotes; species Lipotes vexillifer. The sequence continues at coordinate 2,576,171 of NW_006793498.1, read as the reverse complement.
TATTCACAGTAGCCAAAGCATAGAAACAACCTAAGTGCCCATCAGTGGATGATTAGAAAAAGTGTGATACACACATACCCAATAGTATATTATTCTGCCTTAAAAAAGACAGAAATCTTGCCATTTGTGACAGCATGAAGAAACCCGAAGGGTATCATGCTATTTGAAATAAGCCAGATACAGAAAGACAAATAGTGTATCATCTCACTTACATGTGGAATCTAAAATAGGCGAAGTCATAGAAGCAGAGAGTAGAATAGTGATTACCAAGGCTGGGCGGGTAGGGGAAATGGGGAGAGGTTAGTAAAAGGATACAGACTTTCAGTTATAAGATGAATATGCTCTGAAGATATATAACATGGTCACTATGGTTGACAATACTGTATTTATTGTTTAATTGAAATTTGGTAAGAGAATAGAACTCGTGTTCTCACCAAAAAAATAAAATAAAAAGAGGTGAGGTATGGGTCAATTAACCTTGAACGTGAGATTACTTTCATAAGTTATACATATATTAAATCATCACATCATCACATTGTACACTTAAAATACATTATAATTTTGTCTATTATACCTCAGTGAAGCTGGAAAAAAGAAATAAATGGAGGCACAGAGGCATTAAGGAACTTGCCTAATGTCACATAGATGGTAAATACTAGAACCAGAAGTTGGAATCTAAAGTCTGCTTTTGCAAACATTCCACTTCATTATCTCAGAAAAGAAAGTGGGGTTGTCCTTCCTAGGGGCAAGGAGGGAGCTTAAGCCAGTGCTTCTGAATCAATTGGCTACAGAATTTGGATGGAAGTAAGAGGTGTGGGACACCACTTCATGCAAGGATCTGCCAAGGGTGTATGTCAACCATGTTTTTTAGATAGACTGAATAATCTCACACACCTATGCACCTGTATTTTAAAGTATACATAGATGCCGTTGATTACTAAAATGCAAACTCATTGCATTAAAGTCATGTTTTAGTCTACGAACCTCTTGAGAGCAAAGACTACGTTTATCCAGCATCATGCCTATCACATAATATGCACTTAATACAAATGTGTTGAATAGTTGATGGGTATGCCATTCTTAAAAATAGGGGGTTACAAAAATAAAATTACAATTTTCAAGGAAATCAATTTTTTTTAAATTTTAAAAAGAGGTTCTTGTAACTCAAAAGTTTGGAAACAACTGACTAAGAATCTAACTTTTTCTGTGGGTTGAATCTATCTCAACCATATATAGCAAAACAGATGACACTGGGTGTATCTACTGAAATACGGTCCCAGAACTGCATATGAAATATAAGTGGAACTGCTCTTCACATCCTGGCAAGATGGAAATTGCCGTTCCTCTTTGTATAAACACCAGTGAGCTCATGATAAAATGTTAGAGACCCAGTGAGCATTAGAAAATTTTAATTGGATGCTGACCTTGGCTTTGCTGCTCAGGTACAGCCCAGACATCTGTCTCTGTGTTAGAGCTCCCTTCTATGAAAAATGGGGATGCTAATCTAGACCTTGATAGAATTTTAAGTTATTTTTATGAAGCAAAGATTTACATAATGAGCCATGAGTGTTCTGTGCACCTTTGGAATAAAACATGACTTTCTAGGTATATATAACCAAACAATCTCAGTCCCCAATATGTCAAGTTGGAACAGACCCTAATGCAGACTCCTCAGTCTAACACTAATAGAGATTTCCCCCCTGCCTATTTCTATCTATTTTCTTCCTAAGTGCAGTTATTTCAGGAGGAAATGACATCAGCATGAACTTGACATTGTCCTATTAAGTCAGCAAAGTGCTTGGGGAGAAAACCACATAAGACATTATCAGTAAATATGTGAAAGAGGAAACATTTCAAGACTCTCCTTGTCAAGCACTAAGTCATTGCTTGAGTCAGAATTAGTTAAAACACTGCAATGTCTCCATCTAATATGCATTTGGTCACCTTCAGCTCAGGGGCCAGATGCTCTGATACTCAGCACAGAAGCAGATAGAAATGCTGGAGCCCTGTGACTTAACATTGAATTGGGGCTGTCTGTCACTGGAAAGGGCCTCCTTAAACAAGGAATTTGAACATAAACCTTATTTTAGAGTTCCCTCAGTTTTTAGGCAAAACAGAGGAAATTAAATAGAAGTCAACTGATTTATTCCCTAAGGGTTTTTTATTTGTTTTAATTTAAAAATTACTACCACACCAAGAGAAACACTAAGATATGTAATATATACTTACCACTAATAATATTTAGTATTTGGGGGGTTGAGGATTTTAATATCTCTAAAGGAAGGTACTTATAAATCAATCAATCATGATATCACTAAGCAGGGTGCATTATTTTCTTTCATCTTTAATGTTATGCTTATTTCAAAGAAGCCCAGATGAATTTGTGATGAGAATTCATAGTCACCGACTAGTTTTTTTTCAGCTGGTGTTACTTCATTCTTTGTCCTAATAGAAGAATACTTAATTTCAGATTTTCATTTTAAATTAAGAGAAAGTCATTGTGGTAATGTCACCTGTAATACACATATAAGAAACAAACATATTTAGTATTAAGTGAGTAATTTTGGAGTTCTAAAAGTGAAGTAAAACGTCAAAGGGACCTTAACTCATCCAGTGCCTCTAAGGGTGGCATTAATACCCTCCTAAGGCAGAGCGAATCTCCTGCCAAGAGGTCAAATTGCTGTTTCTAAAGATATAAGTAATAATACTGTCCTATAAGAGTTCCTTCTGGATCCTTCTAAGATACTTATAGTTCACAGATCCCAAATAGCTTCTCTTAGATGAGTAAACTGTATCAAAATGCCAGCTACACTGTTTGGTAGTTTCCTTCCTCAGTGGTGTACTGGGAGGATGTTAATGTGTATGGAGGATGTAAATCAGGGCACAATTTAATACATGAGTCTGTAGCTCAAATACTTTTAAATGCCATCTTATTCTTGGAAAATAGCTACTTTACCTGGAAAGATTTGACTTAACATATACCAGGGCTTATTTGGACAAGTCCATTTACTCTGTCCCTCTCTTGGTAATTATGGTAGCCGAAACAGAGAGAGGGAGGGAGAGAGAAACTTCTTTCAGGGGACTAGAACACATAAACTCTGGATTTGTAAACAGCAGTCATTTCTACCATTAAGACTGGGAAGCTGATAGGGTGACCTATGCTTAGAGAATTGTAACAGGTCTGTAGAGAAAAGCAATACTGAGCATAATGGTTCAAGGACTTCCTTGTTTCCTACAATGTTCTAGGCAGTGAGTCTCTTCATGATGCCCAGCTGGGATGCCCAATGTCCTTCCAAAAAGTTTCCTTTTTCAGCTTATGTCAATTTGGCTTAAATTTCCTGCAGTCAAGAGGGTCTTAATGAATCATTCTCATCAGAATTGGAAGCAGTGAGAGACACAAGGAAAGTATTGGTATCTTGCTCGGAAATACACCTATGACCGGAGTAGATTCCCTTCTCTCCTACTGTCTACTACCACTGGGTCATCCTTGGTAGTATAAAGGAAAAAAAACTGCCTTGTTATTGTTATTAACATTTTCCCACTATTTTAAATATTCTGTTATTATAATTCTTTATCACAAAGCACTTTGAAACTTTACTCAAAGGGCTTCAGCTTTATTTGCCATTAAATAAAATGTGTAAAACCTGTTATTATTTTAGTGTACATGGATATGAAAAGGATGGAATCCAATGTTAGGTCTGAACCTTGGGTAGAACTAAAAACATATATCAAATTTCTTGCAGGTAATCCTCAATCCAGGAAAACACAAAGATGTAACTGGAGCACTAACCTCTTCATTCCTAACTTATCTTTCTCACTCACCCTGCCTCCCCATTTATCATACCAATCACCAAAACCCAGCTCTCCAACCTCTGGGTGTATTATCCTCTTTTACTACTCATCTGACTTTTGAAGGAGGCATGTAGAAGAGTGAATGAAGAAGGGGTCAACGGAAGGATCAGTCAAATAACCGCTGGAGGGTGGGCTGACACTGTTACAGTGACATCATTCTCGCCTAAAAACACTTCACCTTGCTAAGTAAGGTTGGTTTACAGGACATATTTAAGATAAGACAGAATAAAAACCTGAAGGGGTGGTGGATCAGAAATCTCCTCAGTATGATGTGACAGAAGTTTCTGAAGTCAAGAAGGAAATATGGTAAATAAAAAGCAAGAGGAAATTAGTTTGAAGACCATAACTATGAAAGCTGCAAATGGTATCAAACACCCCCACTTCGGTCACCACTGAACATCCAGCCACAGGAAGCAAGGAGAAAAGGAAACAAGGGTCATTACCTTGCATCACATTCGGTGCAATGACAATTGGGTGAAAAAAATATATACTTTCCCTTTTTCCTTTCCCATTACCTGATCCCCAGATTAAGCCAGATTAAGTCCTTTGGGAGAGTTAGGGTAATACCTACAGTCCACAGTGTTCTTTCTTTGTTGCTCTTACTACAACCATACTAAAATTCCCAAAATACTATCCCATGTGTGTTGATATTCAACAACTCATTCCCTGGCAAAATGGCTACTTAAATCAAGCACAGGATTTCATTTCCCAGGTACCTTACTTGGCTCCATCAAGGATTTTTTTTTGTTTTTATAAATTTATTTATTTTTGGCTGCGTTGGGTCTTCGTTGCTGCGCGCGGGCTTTCTCTAGTTGTGGCGAGGGGGGTCTACTCTTTGTTGAGGTGCGCGTGCTTCTCATTGCAGTGGCTTCTCTTGTTGCGGAGCATGGGCTCTAGGTGTGCGGGCTTCAGTAGTTGTGGCACGTGGGCTCAGTAGTTGTGGCACGCGGGCTCTAGAGCTCAGGCTCAGTAGTTGTGGCGCACGGGCTTAGTTGCTCCATGGCATGTGGGATCTTCCTGGCAGGGCTCAAACTGTGTCCTCTGCATTGGCAGGCAGATTCTTAACCACTGCACCACCAGGGAAGCCCAAGGATTCTTAATTCTAGTATAATCTGAATTAATGTTCAGATGTATGACTTATATTGAAGAGCTGACAGTTGGCACTTGGATATTGTAGACCATTTCCACAAGCATGCCTCCATTGTGACAGTATTTTTCAACATCGTTAGGCTTATTGAAATGCATGTTACATATTCATGAGTCATCGAGCTGTCTCCTATCCTCTTGGTTAAATTTTTCCTTAACTGGTCTAAACAGTTAGGATGTCTGTTAAGTATGTTTCTCTTCTCTTTATTTAAGCCCGGGTTTCTTACAGTAAAGTATTGCATCTGGAATGTTTCTTTTGACCCTCCACTATCTTTTCTCTAAATTACAAACAAGTTCCTAATGTTGGCTGGAAAAAATTAATTGGAAGGTGAAAGAGGCACTCAAAGTAAATAATGTGAGGGCTCTACATTACTTATACATCTTTAGAAAAGGAATTACATTAAAATAAGACCAGTTGAGAATCAAATTTAATCTCAGAACTTTTATTCTATAGACTTCATGAATCTTGTAAATATAATAGTGATAAACAGTTGATCACAATCAACTAATTAATAGTTGTTCTTTGTTCACTAAAGGTTCTGAGCTAGGCAACAAGATACCAAATGACTAAACCGTTATTTTTGTGCACAGTAGCTTATAATTTTGTTGGAAAAACAGGGAGATAGGCGATTATCACATGTTAGATTATGATTAATATTAAACAAGGGCATAAGCACCAAGTCATGGGGACTCGAAGAGAACAGAAAGCAGTTCTGACTGGAAGAATCAAAAGTTACAGAAGTCTTTGTAGAGAATGTAAAATTTAACTGAGTCCTGAAGGCTAAGTTGAATTACTGGACAGGTAGAGAATAGGGGTGGAGAGTATATTCTACATTGAAGAAAGAGCAGGAGCAAAGGCTCTGATATCTGAAACTATATGGAATATTTGGGAAATTGCATAGCTTGGGACAAACAGAAGGTGGTGTTTAGAACAAAGTTAGAAAAATAGTTTGGATGACCTTCTGATAGCCTTTTGGGCTTTTTCAGCAAAGGAGCTCCATAATCAGAACTGTGATTTTAAAAAATAGCCAGGGATAGTGTGTGGTGAGTGCAGAGGAAAGGGAGGGAGGAGGCTTTTTTTTTTTTTTCTCCCCTGGTAAAATAACTGGCTATTTTATAGTCTGGGGTTAACAAAACATTTGCAGGAAAAAAAAAATACCACAAATGAAACAAAAACCCATATTAAAAAATGAGTAACATTTTTGCTACACATATGACAAAAGACTAGTATTCTTCAATGTGGAAAGAGTTCCTACAAGTAAAGGAGAAAAATAAAACAAAAATTCAAATAGAAGAACTGACCAAAGACACAGACAATTCACAAGAAATAAATGTCAACTGTGAAACAACTTTTTTCTGTTTCATTTTTGAACAGCTTTTTTTGAGATAATGCACATACTAGAGAATTCACCCGTTTAAAGTGTAAAATTCAATAGCTTTTAGTATATTCCCATAGTTATGCATCCATAATCATAATCAATTTTAGAACATTTTCACTACCCCCAAGAGAAATTCTGTACCCCTCAGTCATCACCCCTCAATCTCCCTATCCCCCCAGTCCCAGAAGACAACTACTTTCTGTCTCTACAGATTTGCCTATTTTGGATGTTTCATATGTATGGAATCATACAATATGTGGCCCTTCTGTTGGTGAATGATATTGAACATCTTTTCCTATGCTTATTGGCCATTTGCTTATTTTATTGGGAGAACTATTCAGATCCTTGGTCCATTTTTAATTGGGTTGTTTGCTGTTTTATTATTGTGTTGTAAGTTCTTCATATATTTTTATATAAGTCCCTTTTCAGATCATGTGATTTGCAGATATTTTCTCCCATTCTGTGGCTCTATTATATCCTTTACACAGAAAAGTTTAAGACGATAGGGTATTCCTCTGCTTGGAATCATGGATACTTTTTATCCACACAAGCAAAATCCCCAGAAGCCTTTCTCAGGCTGCCCTCCTCAGCTGCTCCCACATTATCTTCTCATATATTTTTTGTGAAAATTATTGGGGTCTCCTCTTCCCTTCTTAGGAACCCACACTGCAGGGCCCACAGAGTGTCCCGGGCCCTTTTGTAGGGGAATATGAAAAGGTCAGCATCCTTGGCAGAAAAGAGTTTATTTATTTATTTTAGTTTGCCTTTTGTTTTACCTGAATTAAAATGATAAAATTTTAGTTTAGTTTCAGCTTTATGAATGGCCACAACTATTGACACTGGCATCAAAGGCGCACCTGACTTTATCACCCTGTGTTCTTCATTTTGCATACTGTTGACCAGGTGAGTTTTCACTTTTTTATCTGCACACATAGTCCATTCACCTCTTTGTGACCTTAATTATAGGGTTTCTGTCTACAGTATCTCCTCCCTAATACTGTCTTCTATCAAAAACGCATTCATCCTTTAAGTCTCAGCTCCTTTCTACCTCTTTTGGGAAATCTTTCCTGACCCCCTGACTCCCAGGGGATCCGACCCTTGACCCCTTTCTTAAACAAGATGGCACTTACGGGACCTACAAAACAAATAAGCACTTTATAACATATTTATTTGTTGAGTGTTCCCTCTGACCAATTTTTATTTCCTAAGAATTCTGTCAGCTTCATGGGAGAAAGAGCCATGTCTTATGATTTAACTGTATTGGCAATAGCGTTGAGGACAGACTGACAAACAGAAGCTGCTGAATTAATATTTTTGATAGATTAATTAAATTTCATATCAAAACTCATTGCTCCCAATTTATATTACAACATACCTTCTTCACAAAATAATAGAACCTGTGTAAGCAAGATCTATACATTTCTTTTTAATCAGAACCAAAAATATATATATTCTAACTGGGCCAAGAGAAAAAAAATGACTTAGTAGCTTTACTATTCTTCTTACAATAGATTAGCCAAAAGTTTTGCATGAGACCTTGCAAAGCAAAATGTAATGTGGGAGGCTGGTGACTGATATATGTGCTGCATTTGTGCTTTTTAATTCTGAGAGAATGTATTCATTTCTCTTTTCCACCTACATCTTTTACATTAAGTAGAATGTTTTCTTGGATTGGTAAGTGTTTACAAGGATATTTTCCATCAGCTCCAGGTGTGTGTATGTGCGCTACACTTAGCATCCAAACTCAGGTTGTATTAATACATCTTGGAAAATCACACCATGGAGAAGAAAACCAGTGACACACATGGTTTAGGGAGCCAAGAACTTGGACACTGATATTCCCTTTTAAGAATGAATCATGTCAGTTTCATGGAGATGCTGATGTACAGTTCAACCTTCCTCACTCTAATTGCCAGGGACCTGCCCCCGTCCTTGATGCAAGGTAAAGCAAAACCATTACTGACATATAATGATAGAATCATAAGCATAAGCCTTAATACACATCACTTAATTTTCACTTTAACTTCTGAAGGCAGTCACTCTTATTCCCGTTTCACAGATGATAAACTGAAGCAGAGAATGATTAAGTGATCTGTCCAAAATAGCATAGATCAGCGATCCTCAAACTTTTTGGCACCAGGGACTGGTTTCATGGAAGACAATTTCTCCATCGACCAGGGTGAGGTGGGGGTGATGGTTCAGGCCGTAACATGAGCGATGGGGAGCGATGGGGAGCGATGGGGAGCAGCAGATGAAGCCTTGCTCACTCACCCACGGCTCACCTCCTGTTTTGTGGCCCGGTTCCTAACGGGCCATGGACCAGTACCAGTCCGTGGCACAGGGGTTGGGGACCCCTGACATACATAGTAGGTGCAGAGCTAGATTTAGAACACTTGTAGTCTTGCTCGAGTCCACACTTTAATTACTATACTGTAATTTATCTTTGTCTATTATAAAATGTTATGTTATTATTATGATCAGTATTATTAATTGGGGAAATATAATTTCTGAAACATACCATGATAGAAAAATTAGATTTTCACTCCCTTAAAAAGCACACGCATGAAATTTATCATACCACTCTATATTAAGTGATTGACTGTAATATTATGAAAAACTAAACAGTCTGTAAGTTACGTGTAAGCCTATCAGTATATCTACTGCTAAACGGAACAGAATATTTTTAGGTGTTGTATTAGTTTTCTAGGGCTGCCATACCAAATTATTACAAGCTGGATGGGTGGCTTAAAACAATGGAAATTTATTCCTTCACAGTTCTAGAGGCAAGAAGTTCAAAAGCAAGCTGTTGGCAGAGTTGGTTCCTTCTGGAGGTTCTGAGGGACGATCTGTCCCATGCTTCTCTCTTAGCTGATGATGGCCAGCAATCCTTAGTGTTCCGTGGCTTGTAGGTACATCAGTCCAATCTATTCCTGTCTTCACAAGTGTTCTCCCTGTGTATCTCTATGTCCAAATATCCCTCTTCTTATAAGGACATCAGTCATTGAATTACGCCCCACTCTAATCTAGTATGACTTCATCTTAATCTGATTACACCTGCAAAAACCCTCTTTCCTAATAAGGTCACATTCACGTATACTGGGAGTGAGGATTTGAATGTATCTTTTTGGGGAATGCAGTTCATTCCCCAGCAGGTGCCTTTGACCAATTAAGACTTTCCAAGTAATAAGCCTACATTAGGCTTAGTCTAGGAGCTCAGTGCTACTGGTTTTAAAAAACAGCTAATTTAAGACCAAATTGTGAAAGAGAAAAAGGTGCCCTTTATTAGTTGGTAGCTGATTTTGTTAGTTTTTTTGTCTATCTGATTTTAAAAGTATCTCACACTGGTTACTGGCAACAAGCCTGTGACCCAAAAGGAGCGCTTACTGCTATCTGTTGTCCTTATGCTAGCAGATTTCTACCACGTGCAAACAGTGTTTGTGAAGAATATACAAATTCCCCAGTTCTTGCTTTGGTCTGGCATATATCTAATATTAACTCACTCTTATTAATTTGTGAACACATTTCCTGTCATGACTGTAATCCCTCAAAAAGTATATCATGTCTCATAAAAAACTATCCCCTTTCACTAATTATAATCTTGAATTATATTAGCTTTTCACAGTACCTGTTATTTTCTCTTCTTTCCCAATTTTCATGTCTATTCCTTCCTACAACTAATGACCATACACCTGCTTTTACATTTTTTGTAGATGATTACAGTATGGAATTTATGACACTTATTCTCAGTTGTCACAGTAAAAATTAATAAATTACAGAAACAGAAGAAATATAAGAGTACTAAAGATAGTATTTTGATATATTAGTGCATTTCTACGAATACATATTTTTTACATAATGGAGATTAAATTAAATATAGATGTTTCTATTCTTGTGCTTATTTAGCTTTAATAACATATCATAATTATCACTTTTAAACACTCTTAACAAAATCTTAACAGCTGAATAATGTTATCACGTGGCTTCACTATAGTGAAGTTACCTAGTATCTCTGTGGAGTTAATCATTCCTCTTTGTTGAAGATTTGGGGGGTTTCCAATTTTTCTTTATTATAAATACTACTGTGATTGCCAATTTTGGATATAAATAATTGCTTACAACCATGATTATTTTCCTAGTACTTATGCTTAGATGGGGAAATAATTAGTCAAAAGGTATAAATAGTTTAGAAGTTCTTGATATATATTAATGAATTTAGTAGGAGCCAGACTTCACCAGTTTGTACAACCTCAGCAGTGGATGAGAATGCCTCTCTACTGCAGCTGTACTGCAGTTTGTTTAACTTAATTGTGCAAATGAATAATGCTTTTCATTCACCTCTAATTAGGGTATTGAAGGATGCAAAACTCTTTGCTCCCACGGTAACCACAAGAAAAAACAAAACAGGTAAAGTAAACATCATGCTTTGTATTGGGTTATCAAAGGAAATATTGGTGAAATGAACTCTAGAGAAGGAAAAGCCCTTCACAGATGAGCAAAGAGCAGTGTGAACATGCATACCTGGGATCAACCACCTGTTCTGGGTTTGCGTAGGTAGAGAAGCAAAACTAGATGTTTTGCAAGTTGTCATTGCAAGAAGAAATGCACTGAACTTTTAAAGTTAGGGTGAGGTGGCAGAACAGACTGAAATCTAGAAGAGCTCCAAATGCAAAAACTAAATCAGCCAGCTTGATAATCCTCGTTCATCCACAAAATTTTACTGAGAAGAAGGCAGTAATGAAGGTGCTGGAAAGTGGAGAGAATTAGTGGCTCTAAATTTACTTAAGTTCTAGAATTCTGCTGGGGTGAGTCCAAAAGCTCATCAAACCTATCTGAAACTATAGCACATATAACTTTATAACTCAAATGCTGCTGAAGATAAAGATATCGATAACTTGATGACAGTGGTGGGAGAGGTTGGAAACTGTGCTAACTAGTGTTGAATTAAATACATTAAAGCTGTGGACCAGTACCAGCTAGACTTGATCCTTTTTGGAATCTGAATAATCAGTCTCTTACCCCAGCAGTCCCAGAGAGAGAGAGAGAGAGAGAGAGAGAGAGAGAGAGAGAGAGAGAGAGAGAGAATGAGTATTCTCTAGGGAAAACAAAACAAAATAAAACCCAAAAATAACATTTCAGTCTCCACTGTTCTTTAAAACACAGTATCCATAATAAAACTTAAAACTTGTTGACACACACTGAAAAAAACAACATGAAAATGTAATCCATTATGTAGAGAAAAAACAAACAAGAAGTAGACATAGAGATGATCCAGCCATTGGAATAAGCAGATAAGGATTTAAATAATTGCTATGTTTTCCAATTTAAAGGGGAAATGATATAATGGATAAACAGAGATGGGAATTCTCAAGGGAGAAATGAAAACTTTAAAAAAAATGGAAATTCTAGAACTGAAAATACAATATCTAAAAACAATGTACTAGACATCTACATTTTGAAAACTGCAAAACATTACTGGGAGAAATTCAATAGGATCTAAGTAATAAATATATCAACCATGTTTATGGATTGGAATATTAAATATTTTTAAGATGTCAGTTCTTTCCAAATTGCTAATATTGGGTTGGCCAAAAAGTTCACTTGGGTTTTTTGTAAGACGTTATGGAAAAATCCGAATGAACTTTTTGGCCAAACCAGTACTTAATTTTAAAAAAACAAACTCAATTTTAAAAAATAGGATTGGAGTTCCAGCTTTGGACAATATCTAGTAGATGAAATTCTCCCTGTTCTTCCTAGAAAATAACACAGAAAACATAAGAAAAACATAGAATACTCTTAAAGTTGGCAAGAAGAAGGTACACTGGCCAGAAACTTAAGGCCCTGAGTAACAACATGGCAGTGAGCTCCCTGGGTTTAATTTTTGCCTCATGTATCTCAGACTGGGTGCTTAAATACTGGACATACAAATTAGTTCAGACAAGGAACCCAACTCTTTCTCACCAAAGGACCAAGATAAATGCAGCAGAGCAAGAGAAAAAGTTTTTAGATAATAACCGTTTTACTTCAGGTGAACACTATAGAAAAAACTGTGGCCTCAGCCCACCTCAGTCCACAAAGGTTACAGGAACTTGACTTCCATTCTCACCTGAATGCAATGAGGCATTAGGGTGGGGTCAGAAAAGTTTGCATGGGGATCCAGAACCTCATACCTACTGGACAATAGCAAGTACCACCCCATCCTGCCACGCCAGTGAAGGTAATATGGAGAGGAGTGATGAGATGTCATCCCTCTCAAGGTTTAGACAGAGATCAAGAGTGGAACCTGGATTCTCCCCCAAACCTGACAGCAATGAGGCAGCAAGAGAAAAATCACCTTGCCTATAGAGGGAAAATAATTTGAATGACAGTAGATTCCATATAAGAAATTATTTAGGCCACAAGAAAGTGACACAAGACTTTTCAAGGGCTGAAAGAAAAGAACTGTCAACCCAAATTCTGTATCCAGTGAAAACATCCTTCAGGAATGAAGGGTAAATCAAGATATTCTCAGATGAAAGAAAATTAAGAGAATTTGTTACTGGGAGACCGATCCTATTATAATTTTTAAAAGAAATTCCTGGAACAGTTAGAAAATGATAAAAGAAGGAATATTAGAACATTATGAAGGGAAGAGGAAAATTGAAAAGAGGAAAATATCAGTATCCTCTTGAGTTTCTATGTTTGATGGCTGAGACAAAAATGATATTATTAATAAGACTTTAAATGTATGTAGAAAAGTATTTAAGATCATCATATTGTAAATAGGGAAGGGTAAAAGGACTTAAAAGAAGGTACGGTTTCTAAAAGTCATTCAAACTGATAAAATGTCAACAGTATTAGACTGAAATAAGTTATGTGTCCATAATGTAATACCTATAGCAACCACTAAAAGCACATACACAAAGATATCCAAAAACATTACAGAAAAAGCTACAGAAAAATATAAATGAAATTTCAAAAATATTCAAGGAACTCACAGGAAAGCAGGAAAAAGAAAACAGAGAAGGAAAAATGAAACAAACAGAAAAACAAGAAATATAATGTCAGACATATCAATAATTACATTAAATGTAAATGATTTCTATACACCATTTAAATACAGAGATTGGTAGTGTGGAGGAAAACATGCCCAGATGATTTATGGCTACAAGAACCTCACCTCAGATATATATAACGATATAGGCAGGTTGCAAGTAAAATGATGTAAAAAGATATGTCATGCAAACATAGAGCCAAAGAAAGTTGGAGCCTCCATAATACTATCTGATAAAGTAGAATTCACAGCGAAAAAAAATTATCAGGAAGAGAGAGTGATATATAATGAGGTCAATTCATCAAGAAATGGAGTTTCAAATTTGTGAATTGCAAACAAAACTGAAAGGATAAATAGACAAATTCACAATTATAGTTGGTTGGAGACTTCAACAAAATTGAAAGAATAACTAGGCAGAAAATCAGCACGGATATAGAAGAATTTGACATCATCATCAACCAATCAATATTACAGAACACTCCACCCAACAATATCACATTCTGTTTAAGCAATTACATAACATTTACCAAGACAGAACACATGATGGGCCATCAAACAAGCTTAACAAATTTAGAAGAATTTAATCATACAAAATGTGTTCCCTGACCACAATAAAATCAAACTAGAAATCAGTAACAGAAGGAGAACAGGAAAATCTCAGTACTTGGAAACTAAACTGGATACTTTTATTTATTTATTTTTAACATCTTTATTGGAGTACAATTGCTTTACAATGGTGTGTTAGTTTCTGCTTTATAACAAAGTGATCAGCTATAATTTAATCATACAAAATGTGTTCCCTGACCACAATAAAATCAAACTAGAAATCAGTAACAGAAGGAGAACAGGAAAATCTCAGTACTTGGAAACTAAACTGGATACTTTTATTTATTTATTTTTAACATCTTTATTGGAGTACAATTGCTTTACAATGGTGTGTTAGTTTCTGCTTTATAACAAAGTGAATCAGCTATACGTATAGCTGATTAGTTGGTGTGTTAGTTTCTGCTAATAGAAACTAATGGTTTCTGGTGTGTTAGATTCTGCTTCATAACAGAATGGTGGTGTGTTAGTTCCTGCTTTATAACAAAGTGAATCAGCTATACATATGCATATATCCCCATAGCTCCTCCCTCTTGCATCTCCCTCCCATCCTCCCTATCTCACCCCGCTAAGTGGTCACAAAGCACAGAGCTGATCTCCCTGTGCTATGTGGCTGCTTCCCACTAGCTATCTATTTTACATTTGGTAGTGTATAAACTGGATACTTTTAAATAATCCACAGGTCAAAGAAGAATTCTCAAGGGAAATAATAAAAAATTGAACTGAATCAAATTAAAAATACAATATATAAAAGTTTGTAAAACGCAGCTAAAGCAGTGCTGAGAGGAAAATTTGTAGCACTAAAATGCTTGCATTGGAAAATGTGTAAAATCTCAAGTTAGTAATCTAAGCTTACACCTCAATATACTTAAAATATTAGCCCAAAGCAAACAGAAGGAACTAATAAAGATAATTGCAGATTTCAATCAAATAGAATACAGTAAAACAATAGAGAAAATAGGTGAAACAAAGGGCTGGTTCTTTGAAAAGATCAATAAAGTTAATAAACTTCTATCAAGGCTGACAAAAAAGAGAGGCACAAATTATCAATAACAGGAATAAAACAAGAATATCACTACAGACACTGCAGACATCACGTGATAATAAGAAAATCCTAAGAACCAACTCTGCACACATGAATTTGACAACTTACATCCTCCTATGAATCTACAGTTATTTCAAAAGGAAAAAGAAATGGGAACAACTTTTTTTTTTTTTTTTTTTTTTTTTTTAGTGAGTCATTTCCCTTATGGTCTTTCGCTAATTTCTTCTTTTTTTTTAAGATGTTGGGGGTAGGAGTTTATTAGTTTATTTATTTATTTTTGCTGTGTTGGGTCTTCATTTCTGTGCGAGGGCTTCCTCTAGTTGTGGCAGGCGGGGGCCACTCTTCATCGCGGTGCGCGGGCCTCTCACTATCGCGGCCTCTCTTGTTGCGGAGCACAGGCTCCAGACGCGCAGGCTCAGCAGTCGTGGCTCACGGGCCCAGCTGCTCCGCGGCATGTGGGATCCTCCCAGACCAGGGCTCGAACCCGTGTCCCCTGCATTAGCAGGCAGACTCTCAACCACTGCACCACCAGGGAAGCCCGGGAACAACTTTTGAGCACTCTACAGAAATAGATGCTCAAATGGTCAGTAAGTACATTAAAAACTGCTTAAAATCATTAGTCATATGGAAAATGCAAATTAAAATCACTGGTCATCTAAATGATCCCAAGCATGTTTATATTATTCATTTAGATTATCACTGAAATAAACTGCAATTTAAATAAGCTTGTAAATATTTCTGGATTACTGATTTAGGAAGCATTGCTTTGAGGAATATTCTATTTCTCCATCCAACTACTCCTCAGTCTTTGATTTCCTAGTTTCCCTCAGCTATCATTTTCACATAGCCCTTTGAATTGATGAATCATTGCGGACTTCTTACCTAAGCTTCTAGCACAGCAACTTTCTAGGAGGCTCTTTTCAGGATCCCATCTAATGTCTTATGCACTTGGACTCCTAAGGAAGAAGCCCCAGCCCCAAATCATTCCTCAACCTCCTGTCAGTTACTCTGAAAAGGGGACCACCATCCACCCCTCAAACTGTCCTCCCATCACTTCCCATGGCCAGCACATCTACAACCAGAATTGATATTCAGCTGGTATGCACAAGTTGTTAATATATTAAACACAAGGGACAGGTTGGCAATTAGTCTGAACCTTCTCATACCTTCTTAAACCAAGAGGAGAAAACAGAGAAACAAGGAAAACAAAAAGTATTTGGAAGGTAGTTTGTGTTTAGGTCAGAAAAGCCTATGAATGCCAAACTAAAATGCTTGACGTGTTTTTGGGGAGAGACAATGGAGTCAGGAACAGCACAGATGTTTTATTTATCTTTTGTTTGTTTTGGAGAAGAAATAATATGATTTGGCTTATATTTTAGGAAGATAACTCCATGGATAATTTCCCTAAATCATAAGTGGCAAGTAATAATATTACTTTGTGAAGATTAGAAAGCATAACCAAAACTAACACACCATTGTAAAGCAATTATACCCCAATAAAGATGTTTAAAAAAATAAATAAAAAATGAAAAGCATAACCAAATATTTTCTGATTTTGGCTCAGATCACTATCCCTGGAGAAATCCTCCATAAAGAAGCAATCATCCCAATCCAGATCTCCTATGTCACAAGCATATCCATCTCTGGCATTTATATGTCCAAAGATGATAAGTAACCTATAGATCCTTTAAAAGTATCAAGTTGAGAGGGTTGTAAATGATGAGACATAGGGTAGCTTTGAAGGAGCGATTGGGCACAGGGAAGGCCACGTTGGTCTCATCTAGAGAATGAATCAAAAACAGGACAATGCACTCTTTCTACATTTTCCAAAGCTATTAAAAGCTGAACTAAGTGGCCTCCATTTGGGTGGCATAGTCTTTCTTCTAACAACATAACTTGGGCAGCAAGATTTAAAATGTTCTCACTCCACTCTGCCACGTCTCTTGAAAGCAAATGATAGTAAAGATGACATGAATGTGAAAAGGTTAATTTCTAAGTATTTGCTTTTACATTTGCCATATTATGGGGAAAAAAAGTTTTAATACTTGATAAATATGTTCAGAAATATTTATCAGCTTCAGAAAATTAAAAATTTCCTTCCTATTTTGAACCTGGCTTTGAATTTTTTCCAGCATTACTATATTACTAATATCACTACAAAATTTATGGGTCTGCTAGACAAGAAAAGGGTCAGCACTATTGATACCTTGAACCTAATACTTTTCTTTTTTTAATTGAGGTATAGTTGTTGTAAAATGGTGTGCCAGTTTCTACTGTACAGCGAAGTGGAATTCCCTGTGCTATACAGCATGTTCTTATTAGTTATCTACTTTATACATATTAGTGTATATATGTCAACCCCAATCTCCCAATTCATCCCACGCCCCGCCCCCCGCTTCTCCCCCTTGGTGTCCATACGTTTGTTCTCTACATCTGTGTCTCTATTTCTTTGTTGTGACACTGTTGTGTTCACTCTGGGATGCTTAGCAGAACCCTTGACCTCTAACCTTTAGGTGCCACTATCACCCCCTCGCAGTTGTGATAGTCAAAAATATCATCAGGGGCTTCCCTGGTGGCGCAGTGGTTGAGAGTCCGCCTGCC
>NW_006793498.1:2540077-2558331 GCF_000442215.2 Lipotes vexillifer | reverse complement strand
AAAAAAAAAAAAAAAAAAAAAAAAAAAAAAAATATCATCAGACATTGCCAGATGTCTCCTGGGGATGCAAAGATGCATAAGTGAAGCAATTACCTTAAGACTCTTTGGGCACAGAACATTCCAGAAGGAAGTGCCAATCCCTGAGGTGAGTGTATCCCTGACATGCTTGAGGTACAGCAAGGAGGCCAGTGAGGCTGGAGCAGAGTCAGGAAGATCAAAAGAAGTTGGAGATAAAATCACGTAGGTATGGGGCAGAGGAGGTAGATTGTTTAGGGTCTTGAAGGACATAGAAATAACTTTGACTTTTCTCTACCGAAATTTAGGAGTCACTGAATGATTTTGAGCAGAGGTGTAACGTGACGATTTAAATTGAGAAAGAGATAAAATTTCTCTTAGCAAAAAAAAAAAAAATTGAGAAAGCTACTTGGCTTTTGTGTTGAGGGAAGAAGGGATTTAGGAAGTGAGTACAGAAGCAAGAAGACTAATTAGAAGACTGCTGTAGTGATCCAGGGGAGAGACTGTGATTGAACCTGTTTTTATGCTGGAATTTATTGTTTTCTTGTGGGAGGTGGCAAGAATGAGGTCAGTATGTTAGTAAGAGTAGTGGTCTCTTAGAGAATTGATTCTTGACTAAGAGAGCCACGTGAGTCTGGTGAGGAGGTCTTTTACTGGGAGTAGGGAGGCCTCTGGGGGTTGAGAACTCTAACTTGGACTATGGATCATGCAACCTACTTCTTTCTTATTGGTACTTCCTGTTACAGGTTAGAATGAACAAAAAATAAAATCAATGAAAAAATAATTTTTCACACTAAGTGTTTACCATGTTCTAAGCACTGTTTTAAACTTCATTTCTCATAATCCTATAAGGTAGGAACTATAATTATATACATTTTACAGATGAGAAGATAGAACTGAAGCAGAGAAGGGCTGAGTACCTCACTCCTGGTTACACAGCTAGAAAGGATGGAGCTGGGATTTGCATGCAGGTTGTCTGATTCACGGGCCCTCTAAATCACTGCCTTTCATATAAAGTAATTTTTTTAAGTGCAAATGACTGCCAAATGGCAATGTTTCTAAACTAGACAAAGAATAGCTGAATAAGGTAACAACAATATAAAATTTCAAGTGGTGGTTCAACTGAATAAATGAAGAATGCAAAATGGTTTTATTTAGGAGGGGAAAAGATTCTAAAGGCCTGGGCCAGAGACTGAGCAGTGAAGTTCTTGGGTCCACAAATCAGAGGAGAGCTTTGGGGCTCATCTAGCAGAGCAATGAGGAGCTTTGCTGTAGTTGGGTGAAAATAGGCTTAGCTCTCCTCAGGGCTGGTGCCTTCATCCAGCACAGTGCAGAGTCAGTCGTTCCACATTAACACAAAGGTCCTTTTGCCAAAGTGTAAAAGGGATGCAAGATTTTTACTTTAATTAAGTTAGCACCTACTATATGCCAGGCACTTTGCTAGGTGCTGAGGATATAAATATGGCCATATTAGAGCCCCTACCTCAAAAACCTTCAGAGAGGGAGTTCCCTGGTTGCCTAGTGGTTAGGATTTGGTGCTTTCACTGTGGAGGCCCGGGTTCGTTCCCTGGTCAGGGAACCATCCTGCATGCCACGAGGTGCGGCCAAAATAACAACAACAAAAAAAGTAACTTCAGAGAGTGTTATCTCATACACCTGTTTATGTTACAATTTGAAAATAAATGTTTTTTGAAAGATGTGGTATTTCTTGTGTTTATCCTTTCCTTTCTCTGGCCCAGCATGGGAGTGAACAGGTGCTGGGTTCTTTGACTGATAACCCATGTCCTCACATCCTATGATGGAAAATATGGCTACCTGGGTCCAGGTTTACGTACTGGGGCAACATTTCCAAATTTCCCTGAGCCCTTGATAAGGCACACTAGTATCCAGGCCACCTCAGCTCACTAAAGGACCTGTCTGCCATTGCTCAGTTCTTCTCTGACCCCTTCTCACCAAAATTTTACCATCCGACTGCTTTTGTGACCATCATCATCAATAAAAATCTTAAAGGAGTGGTCTTTATGGAAGAAACATTATGCAGAGGGAAAACCAGAGGCCAAGGCCAGAACTTTGGGGAATGTCCACTTTTATTACAATGGGAAGAGTGGACTGAAGGAGCATCAGTGATACACGAAGGAGAATCATTGACAATACATCTCCATAGAAGCCAAAACCTTGAGCATGTAAAGATTTACATTAGGCTAGGACTTGATTTCATTTAATAAGTGGTTTTCTTTTTACTTTCATTTACTACATTGAAGTCTGCCAAAATCTGAGGGGCCTGGGTGTTAACTGATTATTTGGTTCGGTTTCAGATTCAGCTCATATTACAAAGCATCTATTATATTCCACGCACTTTTTCATACTTTCTAAATAACATCCTGAAACCATGCCTTATTTGAAATGATCTCTAAACTTTACACTGTTCAACTCTTTTGTCTGTATCCTCAACCTCCATTTCCATCTCCCTACCTACCTGCCCACCAAGATGGTAAGGACCTGCTGAAACCACGTGGAGCTAGACATGAAGTGAAGACAGGGTATTTTCTCACTAACTGCCTTCAGGAAGGTAAGCCACATCTCCATCTCATAAGTGGACTTCCAGAGTCCTTGCTTCTCCAATTATCAAATAGATTTGCAGATGGAAATGAAAAAGTTCAAGGTGACATTGGGCAAAGCACTGTTGTGATTACTTTTACCCTGAAGGCCATCTCACCAGAGGACAAATAATTAAAGGTGCACCAGCGTCAATAACAGCAAAAGACAAAAGAAAAGATCTGTATGTTCTCTCTGGGAAAAAACAGAAGTATGAATATTGCTTAAGGCACTTATATAAATATCTTTAATTTGCACAACTTAAGAATTTCAAGCCTCTGGAAGAAAAAGGTGGAGAAACAATAAGTTGACTGGAGTTGCCCATACATGTGCTGTAGGTGAACACTTTGAAGAAATTTTTTCTTTCTCTTTTGAAAATGTGATATTCTTGATCCATTTAGTATCTCAGTGCAGAGCATCTTTATCATTAGATTTACTTCCTTGGCCAAGAAATTAAGGCTTGTGGAGGTTTGTTGGAGATTACAGTTCCCAGTAGAACCAGGTGAGGGATTATAAATCTGAGCTCTTAATTCTTAGTTCTGGGCCAAGGTTTCAGAGGTCATGTTTGCTTTTTAAATCAGACAAAGACGGGCTTCCCTGGTGGCGCAGTGGTTGAGAGTCCGCCTGCCGATGCAGCAGACACGGGTTCGTGCCCCGGTCTGGGAAGATCCCACATGCCGTGGAGCGGCTGGGCCCCGTGAGCCATGGCCGCTGAGCCTGCATGTCTGGAGCCTGTGCTCCGCAACGGGAGGGACCACCACAACAGTGAGAGGCCGCGTACCGCAAAAAGAACAAAACAAAAACAAAACTAAATCAGACAAAGAAAGCATCCTCTGTCACATCCCCTAGAATTGCCCGTTTCAACTACCAAAAAACACCAATGGGAATTTCTTCCCTAATCTGAGTCGATTCTCGCAGAGTGTTAAAAGAATATTTGTCCAGGAACTTGAAGAATATCTAACCATTTGAGATGAAAACTATGTTTTATTCTGGCTCTGTGCTCATTCAGTATGCATGTAGGCCAATGGTCACAATTAATGAAAAGCCAAATATCCTCTTTCAGGCCATTCACAAATCAAGCAGAAGGAAGGAAATAATAAAGATAAAAGAAAAAATTTATGAATAAACTTGAACATAGAAAACAACAGAGAAAACTAATGATACCAAAACCTGGTTCTTTGAAAAGATCCGTAAAATTGATAAAACCCTAGTCAGACACATCAAGAAAAGAAAGAGAGAAGACACAAATTACCAATATCAGGAATAAAAGAGGAAATATCACTCTGGATTCTCCAGACATTTATAAGTATATTAAGAGGGCTTCCCTGGTGGCGCAGTGCTTGGGAGTCCGCCTGCCGATGCAGGCGACGCCGGTTCGTGCCCCAGTCCGGGAGGATCCCACGTGCCGCGGAGCGGCTGGGCCCGTGAGCCATAGCCACTGAGCCTGTGCGTCCGGAGCCTGTGCTCCACAGCGGGAGAGGCCACACAGTGAGAGGCCCGCGTACCGCAAAAAAAAAAAAAAAAAAAAAAAAAAAGTATATTAAGAGAATATTACAAATAACTTTGTCTATAAATTCAACAACTTAAAACAAATGGAAAATTTTCTTGAGAAACACAAGATTCACAGCCTGTTCCAGGAAACAGAATAAGAAGAAACACTTCCCAGCATATTTTATGAGGCCAGAATTACCCCCTTACCAAAACTGAGCAAAGATATTTTAAGAGGAGAAAACTGCAGAACAACATCCCTCCTGAACACAGATACATAAACCCTTAACAAGATATTAACAAATTGAATCTAGAAATACATAAAGAATATTAAATCACTACTAAGTGGGGTTTATCCCAGGTATGCAAATTGGTTCCAGGTTTAAAATCAACTGATGTATTTGGCATATTAACGCACTAAAATAAATCTGACCCACTCAAAGTAGACACATTGTATAAAATTCAGTATCCATTCATGAGCCTTAAAAAAATCTCGAAGACAACTAGGAATAGAAGGAAACTCCTCCAACCTGATAAAGGGCATTTATGAAAACCTACAGGTAATATCATACTTAATTATAAAAGCTGAATATTTTCTCCCATGACATTAGGGGAAAAAGCAAGAATCACGCCTCTCACCATTGAGCTGGATGCTCTGGCTATTGTAATAAGGCAAGAAACAAAAATTTAAAAAGGTCTACAGACAAATGTAAACTGTCTATATAACAATATGATCACATACATAGAAAACCCCCCAAATCTATAAAACAAAGTTGCTTGAAATCATAAGTGATTTGGCAAGCCTGCAGGATTCAAGGTCAATACCCAAAATCAATGGTATTTCTATAGACTAGCAATGAACGAGGGGAAATTGAAAATTTCAAAATAATCCCATTTATCACAGCCTCCAAAACCATAATACACTTCGGAATAAATCTGACAAAAGATGTCCAAGATTTGAATGGTGAAAACTATAAAACATTGGTGAGAGAAATATAAGAAAAGCTGTACAAATTGAGAGGTATTTATGGATTAGAAGACATATATTGCTAATATGTCAATTCTCCCCAAACTGGCCTGCAGAATCAACACAATCACAATCGAAATCCCAGCAGGCTTTTTTTTTAATTGACAAGCTTATTCTAAAATTTATAAAGAAAATGCAAAACACTAGAATAGCCAAAACAACTTTGAAAAAGAAAAAAGCTAGAGGATTTACACTATCTGTGCTACCCCCAGGTCCCTGCCTGCATGATCCTGCTTTGAGACTCTCCTCTGACAGCTCTCAGGTTCCATCCACCGTCCACCCTGCAGCGGTCTCCATAGCGCATTTCTAAGATCCAAGTTGACTTTCCTCCTTTTCCTCCCTCTCACTCCCACTCTAGGGGTCTTTCTTTCGCTTTCTTTCTCCCTTCCTATGTTCTCATTTCTTTCTTTTCTTTCTTCTTTCCCTTCCTTCTTCCCAGCTATCCAAGCAGACCAATGTCTAGTTTAGACCTACATATGTCTGACTGAACCAAATCGTCAAATGGGCAAAGATGAATTTGAGCAATAGTCAGGTTTACAGGCAGTTCATTTTATCATTTTGAGTTGAGACCTGGGATCCTGGAATAAAAATGTGAAGTGTTCTGCTTTAGTACTTGGATTGGAGAAGAGGAAATTCAATTCAATTATCTTAAGAAACCATTAGCTAATGAATAGTTTTATCAGTGTTCCCAGAAAAGTTTGGCTCAAGTGCTTTGGTGGATAATGGCTCAGTTTAGAAGAGACCAAAGAGGGGATGCACTAGGAAAGATATGACCCATTGAAACTTGCACTGTAAGTCAGAGTATATCATTTGGTAGGGGTCAAACATCTGAGAGTTGGGCTAAAGAAAATATAGCCATAAATTCTTCTAAGCACAAGCCTTCTGAATTTGCAATTCTTTTCTTTGAAAGGTGAGTGGGTGATTGAATTCATTGAGAGCCTATACAAGTTACACGCTTTGTGAATAAGGAATTGATTGAAAAGAGTGGTCCATTTGTTGAATCTGTCAATGCCTGCTTCTCTAATTTAGGACTTAAGGCTCAATCATCTGCGTAGTAAATTCAGTAGGGCAAATTCACAGGTGCATATAATTGAGAGCTCAAATCAAATATTCCTTCCTCAAAGATGCTGTCCTTGACCCTCTAGGGAATACAGTCCCTCCCTAGTTGGCATTCTACCTTATTACCCTAATTTGTTTTTCTGTTTATGGTCTTTCTACTTCCACCAAAATGCAAGTTCATTCTGTTTTGGGAGAAGGAATTCAGTTTGTCTTGTATCTTTACAACTTAAAACAGGGTCTAGAATGCACAAGTTACTCATTATTTAATTGAATGTCTAACACACTAGTTGCCAAACATATTCCCAGATGGTGCCCATAAAGGTGTATTTTAACTCTCCTAGCTCTAAGGACAGAGGTAGTCACTAGGGACAGTCTCATAAAAAATTAGTAAATAGCTGAGTGAATGAATGAGCACATGTGCATGATCAATCTGAACACTCAGCTGTGGGCTGAGAGTAAAAGATAATGATTCTGAGTTTTGAGTTTCTATAAAGCGACCATGACATGTTTCAGGGACACTTCTATTTTGCATCACACTTTAGATACGACTTCCTTTATAATTATCAGCAGTTCCTAGAAGCAACTTGCTCACCTCCATCTTCTCTAACTGAATGTGTACAAAGCACCACTTTTCCACACACCTTTTTGGGTTGTATTCAACCCTACACTTCAACTTGTCTCAAATTTTCTGAACAATTAACACTTGTTTGTATCATCATCATCTCAAGTCACCAAAAATCATTACTGACCCCTTCAATGTGATAGTTATGGGCACTGTGGTGGAAACTAGACAGAAGAATGCCCCCCACAAAGATGCCCATATCCTAATTCCAGAACCTATTAATACGTAAACTTACACAGCAAAAGGGACTTTGGAGATGTGATGAAATGAAGCCTTGAGTGGAGGATGATCCTGGATTATCCAGGTCCGCTGAATGTAATCACAAGGGGCATTCATTACAACCTTTACATTCTCACCCAGGCCTTCACTCTCCATTCCCAGTCAATGTATTTATTATTTCACAATTTAGCTGATGCTGCAACTTCCTGACGATTTTCTCTATTTCTGATTCTTTCATCCTCCATGGACCAACTAGATTTATTTTCTTATACCAAGCCACTTGATCATGGAGTTCGACTCTTAAGGTGTTATAGACTGAAGACTCAGCGTAGCATAACTATTATCCAATGCATCAGCCGTACATCAGTCTTGCTTGGAAACTTTCAGTTCCTCCACAGTCCTACCCTCCACAAGCCATCTTCTGTGGGCTGGCATGTTAGTAAAGCCTTTTGTTATATTAATTCTATCTTTCTGGTTATATCTCTGTCTACCTATTCTCCAAAACGGAACCAAATGCTCTCAAACATTGTCTCTTCTTACGTCTTCACCTTTTTCATGCTACCTCTGTTGCCTAAATTCTTCTTCTCATAATATCGATTGGAATGTTATCTGTCCCTCAAAGTACAGGCCCCAAACAACCATGTTGTCCTAAAGAGGACACCGCTATCATATAAACTAAGACTCACTCTCTCTCCCTCTCCTTCCCTTCTTCCCTCCCTCATCTCAGTAGTCAAGCTGTGCTGTAAATCACCAGAACCAAAGTGTATGGACCATCTGGCTCCTAGAACTTTTGCTCCAGGCCAAACATGTTCTAGAAAGTTTCTCTCTCAACTGACTAACTTTGCTCCATCATTGGTTTGAGGGCATGTCATGGCTTCTTGGTGACAAGGTGTCTCCCTGGGTGTCTCTCTCATGCACTGAAATTAGAGGGGCAACTTGGTGCAGGGAGGGAAGTTCTGGTCTAAGAGCAAGGACTCCAGATTCATTGGGGTCCTTTAACGCTCTTGAGTTATGTAACCTGCATTAAGTCACTTAACTTCTTTGACCTTCAGATTTCTCATATATGCATGGGGATTATTCCCAATTTCAAGGGACTATTAGAAGTGAAGAACCTACGAAAAACAAAGGAAATGTGTACTTGCAAACAATATGCTTGGTTGCTTTGCACGTTAGAAGTCTTAGCTCTCACATGTTTCAGGCTTGGTTTGGTGGCAGGAATTTAGTGGAGTCATCTAATGACTCCACTGCAATTATATGATACTTGCTATTATTGCAGTGAAGATGCAAGCTGGTGCTGACCTTAGGTGCGATTGAGAAAAAAAAAAACCTTTACTAGGTCTGCACATGCTGTGAGGGCGCCTGCGCACACACACTCCATTCAGAAAACAGAGGAAACCGGTCCTCAAATACCCTGTGATCCAAATAGGTAACTGATCTCAAACATGAGAAAGCCACAAAAAATATACTGCAACATACAAACAAAATGGTATCATGCTTATATAATAATAACAATAACAAACATATAGCATTGACCATGCGGTAGGAACTATTTGAAGCATTTTGCATGCATGACTGTATCCACTCCCCATAACAACCTTACGTGATGAGTGCTGTTGGTATCTGCATTTCACAAATGAGGAGACTGAAGTACAGGGAGGGTAGCCTGCCCAAGGTCACAGAGTTAGTAGCAGAGCTGGAGTTCCACGCTCTCAACCACTCCATGCCTCTCGAGGGAGGCATGCCATCTCACACAACTGAAAATAATCTTGTCCTAATTCCTGCCACGATTCTGAGACTAGAGTTTGCATGAAGAAATAAGAATTCTTATTTCCTTATTTCCTAAGATGATGAAGATTCACCTCAAGTATCACTTCCTACCAGGTAGCCCCACCTGACCATCCCCCTTCTCTCTCTGCGCCAGATGGTCTTAGTGACCCAGGTCCATGCTCTATGCATTCATGGCACCTGGGCTTCCTTCTATCATGACACTGAAACCACTCTGCAGAGGTGGTTTTTCTTTTTTGGCTCCTACATTTTAAAGTTCTTGAGAAAAAGTATCCTTTATCTTTATAACCTCAGCACTTAGCATGGAGGTGGGATCTCAATATATGTGTGTAGAGTGAATGCCCATAAACGTTTTTATTCTTTTTCATGGCAGGTTTTATATAGGAACCATCGGTCTCTTCAATGGAGGGTGGTTGATGAAAGGGATCAATGGTGACATGGTAACTGGCTAATTCTGTGGCTGTGGCACGTGTTGCGTGTTGTCAGGGATGCTGAGGGCAGTGGCAGAAGGCCAGTGAATTGGAGTGTATTTTCCTCCCTTGACCATTGTGAGACATCGGTGGAAACAACAGAGGCAAACCCACGTCCTTGAACCCTTGCAGCTCTCTACTCTGGAGGCTGCTGTGGCAGCAGTCACCACCCACCCTACCCCAAGTGGACTCAGTAACCAGAAAATGCAACCCAGCCAGGCTACTTTCACTATGTGCACTTGTCATGAGCCAGTGTTTGACCCTGTTAACTAATGAAAACAGAACTTTCCCAAGAAAAATAAATTCCCTGGATTTTGCAGGAGAAAGATGTAGGAGAGTTGAGGCTGAATGGGAGGGACATACACTCTTGCTTTTTCTCAATCACAGTTTTGAGGCTAAGGGAGCTCTTTGAAGTTTAAGATGACAACGCTTCCAAGCAAGAGAATATTCTATTCCAGGAAAGGTGGTGAATAGCAGGGGCCTACAGTTACCAATTTGAGAATGAAAAAATAATACAACTGTATTTTGTCAACTGTAAAACTCCTCCACATATTTTAATTAGTACTTTTGTAATCCCCTACACAGTGCCTGCATGGAATAAACACATACGTGTGATGAAGGGAGGAATGGAAACTTAGTTCTTTGGGAAGAAAAGAGAGGAGGAAGAGAAGAAGGTCCAGGGGTCAACTCAACTCAACAAGCATTTAGTCAGACAGCCCCGTGCGGGATGGCAGGGTGTGTAAAGTTGTCAGGCGGGACTTCTGAACAATCCATGGGAAGAGGAAGTGGGAATGAGACCAGGCATGCAGAACTCTGGAGAACACGTCTGGATACTAGGAGAGGATGAGAGAGAACAAGGAAAGGTCTGAGAGGGTTCACAAGAGGTCCCTGGACACGGTGACGTGCACCTAGACTTGGGTGTCATCTTTCATGGAATCTTAGAAATTGAGATGTGACGACTGTAATGATTTCAACCCAAGTAGAGCGTGGGTTCTGGGATTTAGATTAGAACTGATGTCTTGCCACAGCTTTCCCCTCTGCCTCCTTCTATACCCTTTCGTGTTTCTGAAGAACTATGAAATGAAGTCAAAGAACTGTTCTTTTTCTATTTTTTATGAAAACTGTGCTGCTTTTGGTGGGGGTGTGGTTGAGGAGCCATGACCATCTTTAACTATAAATTCTCAACGTGGAGCTTCAATACCTGACTCTCTAAGTTCAGACTTCAGGTTTTGTAAGACTCAACCTCTACCCATGTTTGTTCCACAAGATCCTAGTCTCTTAAGATGTTAAGTGAAAGAAGTATCTCTGTCTGTCTCTCTCTCTCTCTCTGTGTGTCTCTCTCTCTCACACACACACCCATGCTCACAGAAGTTTCTTGGCCTTGCCCCAGGTTCAAATGATTATCGCTAGCTAATTCATAGATTTTCATCATTTCAACTAAAATATTTAGGGAGCCCCTTCTATACATTTCATAATATGTTAGATGCCACAGAAATATACTGATATCATATAATCTAGCTGAGAAGAAAAATATTGTTTTAAACGCTTAATGAATATACTATGTATATGTATACAATATACTAATGTATTTTGTTGCTTTTAATTAAGTTTCTTATATGTTACCTACTTTGACTCTCAAGCCACTCTTTGAGCTTCATGGGAGAGTTATCCATATTCCCATTTTTTGGATGAGGAAATTGATGTAGGGAGTTAATAACCAGCCCATGATCACACAGTCCATAGGTGACATGATCAGGAAGAGAAGCCATGTCTTCTGAAATCTGATCCACCGTTCTACAACTGCCTCATTTGTCCTCTGGACAAGACTAGGTAGAGGCAAATGCTCACAGTATTATGAAGGGACTCTGAATCACAGGACTTGGAGAGGAAAGCAGAGTAAAGAGTCTGAAAGTGAATGGGGCATGAGGCCAAAACAGGAGACTGGCTGAGTGGGAATGGAGCTATAAGAGTGAACAATGCTGAGTAGACATGGGAAAGGTACCAGCTGGAAAGAAAAGGCAGAATGGATGCCTACTACTGCCAAGTTGTTACGTGATTGAAGTAGGATGAATCAGTAATTGAAAGATGAAACTTTCTTCCAGGAAAAGATTTCACATCTCTGTCCTACCAATAATAAGTCCCAAGAGGAGCCAAGTATTAATTAGCTGACTGAGTACATGAAGATCTATCTAAGCCGAGGGCAAGCCAGGCTTAAGAAATAGGAGACGCTTCTCCCTAAGTTGATTCAACATAAAACTTTTCAAAATGCCGGCAGAAATTGAGAAGCCAATCCTAAAATTTATATAGAAATGCAAAGAACCCAGATTAGGCAAGAAAAATTTGAAAAAAAAAAAAAAAAAAAACATAAAACTTTTCAAAATGCCGGCAGAAATTGAGAAGCCAATCCTAAAATTTATATAGAAATGCAAAGAACCCAGATTAGGCAAAAAAAATTTAAAAAAAAAAAAAAAAAAAAAGAGTAAAGTTGAAGGACTTTCAATCCCCAATTTCAAAACTTACTGTAAAGCTGCAGTAATCAAAACAGTTTGGTACTGGTATAAGGATAGACTTATAGATCGATAGAACAAAATTGAAAGTCCAGATATAGGCCCTTGTAGTTATAGTCAATTGATTTGGGGCAAAAGTGCCAAAGTAATCATTGGTGGAGCAGATACTCTCCTCAACAAATGGTGCTGGGACAACTATATATCTGCATACAAAAAAAGTTAATTTAGACCCCTCCTCACACCATACACAAAATTTACCCCAAAAAGTGAACGTAGACCTAAATATAGGTGATAAATCTACAAACATTTTAGAAGAGAAAGAAACTTATGACATTGGGTTAGGAAAAATATTCTTGATATAACACTAAAAAGAAAGCTTCAAAAGGAACCAAAATGATAAACTGGATTCCATCTCATACTTTTGGATTCTATTTGGGTGGTTTGGTAAGATCCATCAGAGGAGTGGTGTACATTAAATGAATTGAAATCTCTGTGTCAGTAAGTTTTTGCTCATTCTCTGCTCTGCTCTGAGCCTATAAACCCATCAATTACCAGTAATTATACCTAGTAATTACAGTTACTGGTAATAGTAATTATAGTAGTTTCCTACAGCTGCTGTAACAAATGATCACAAAATAGTGGCTTAAAATGACACAAATTTATTATCTTACAGTTCTAGAAGTCAGAAGTCCAAAACCAATCTCACTGGGCTATGTATGTTGTCAGCAGGCTCTAAAGGAGGCTCTAAAGGAGAATCTGTTTTCTTGCCTTTCCCAGCTTCTACTGGCCACCTGCATTCCTTGGCTCATAGGCCCCTCCTCCATCTTTAAAGCCAGCAGCACTGCATCTGCAGATTCTCTTTCTCTTACACCTGTTCCTGTCATCACAGTGCTTTCTGTCCCTAACCTTCCTGGGTCCCTCTAATCAGGACCCTTGTGACTGCATTAGGTCTACAAAAGAATCCAGAATATCACCCCATTCCAAGATACTTAATTGCATCTACAAAGTCTGTTTGTCATGTAAAATAACACTTTACAGGTTTCAGGGTTGGGAATGGACACCTTTGGGGGTTATTATTCAGCTTACTATAGTAATTGACAACATCATCAAAAATATTCATTCTGAAGTTACCTAGTGTATCAATTGTATCAGTTCCTTTAGAAGATATGATGAAACTAAACATAATGACATTCTGACATACAATTTAATCCTAATAAGATTTTCCATTTAGGAGGATGTGTGTGTGTGTGTGTGTGTGTGTGTGTGTGTGTGTGTGTGTGTGTGTGAAGGAGACTGTCAGATTTCATAGATGATCTGCACTTTTACTTTGATACTGAGAGACTAAAAATACCAGCAATTGCAAAATATAGACATAGGGATCATGGTGTGAACAAACCATCACATTCCCAACCCTCAGTGTTTTGAGGAAAGGGGTATACTTTGGGTAACTATAGGACACCAGCTGGTAGAATGTTTTGAATGTTGTCTTTAATATTTTTTGGTTTTCTTAAACATCTGGTCTCTTCTAGTAGACTTGCATGTTGAAGAATTTTAATTTTCTTTTGAGTTCTGAAGTAATTACTCCTGTCATACTTTTTCAGTTTCTATTTGATTTCCCAGCGAAATTTCGAGATTATTTTAAACCCCAGTGCTAGATTTTGACTCTCTAATGTAGTAGGGTAAGAAAGTATTGATTACATTTCCCCATGTTAACCATTTCACAGTATCTTATTGAACAGAATAAGATTTACCCCAGGAGACTGACCTATATCATGGTTTGAGAAATTTGCTATTTTAACATCTGCATCCTGGCATTCCACTCTATAAGGACATGTACTTACTGTTCTCCAAGGAAAAATATATTCATCTGCTTGTTTTTACTTATATTCTGCTTTGTTCTAAAACACTTTTAAAAGCGTTGATTTTCCCTTTGAAAATATGTGTCTGGATCAACTTAATTTGATGTAAAAAAATCTCAATGGCACTTTTATAGTTTCTCCTTGAAACCCTCCAACTCAGAAGTGAGAAAAGCTTCCAGGACTCTTCAGAGCCACATTTTGGACTCCAGTGTCTACAAACTGTATCAGATGGTAGACTGGAGTTGGCACTCCAACAATAGCTAATATAGTGGAGTGCTCTCCTGGATACCTGCCTAGGACAGTGTGGACTTCCACCACTGCCCTGGTGGAAGTCCACACTGGTCTGCCCAGCTGATCCTAGCACTCTTAGAGCTGGAGAGGGAGAGGCATTTGGCTTGGATTGGTGCTGATGCCCCCATCTGGGCAGAACCTGTTCAGTCAAGTGCTAGGAGGTTGACACCCATGCTGTGGCTGAGGGACCCCACATGGCTCAGGTGGCAACTTCAGCCTCATATTGAAGTACTTTACAGGTACTGTCTTGGTTAATCTCAACACATCCATACAAAGCAGGCACCACAGTTATCCCCATTTTATAAATCGTGACTCTGAAGTTGATCTGAAAGTAATCTCTCCATCCTGTCATTTCCCTTGGTACGTTTTCTGTTCTCAATTTAAGGTATTCTCTGAAAACAAGAGTTTGAGGGTCCATCGGAGTTCAAATCCTAGGTTGAACCCTTACTAGCTGAGTCCCCTAGAGCAAATTACTTAACTTCCCTGTGCCTCAGTTTCCCTGCAGGTAAAATAAAAGGAGTAGCAGTGCCTTTCTCAAAGTGTTATCATAAGATCACCCGAGATCGGGCCTGGAAATTATTTAGAACAATGCCTGGCACATAGTAGATATTAACGTAATCTCAATCTTCGTTTTATTATGTTCTTCACCTTATTATTTGTACTACAGTATTTTGTATGTGATTTTTTTTCTCCTGTTAGAAAGTAAGCTCTTAGAAGAAAAGGATGCTGCTTTATTCATCGTGAATCCCTTGGAGTACCTAACACAAAACAGGCCTTCAATATTTATTCAATTGGTGATTTACTTATTTATTCACATTACAAAACACCGTTGCTAAAAACAAAAACAAACAAACAAAAAACACTGTTGCTCTTCCTATTAAATTTATTATTATCAGAAGAGGTCCAAACTTGTCTTCATACAGCAGAGAAACCAAAGTAAATGACATGGTATCATCTGTTAGAATAAATAGGAACACTTCTCTGAGTATTGATGGCTGGCGTGGACACACTCTATGGGAGGAAGGGACTGTTTATCTGGTGACCTGGGTGACCTGCTTTTGTTGGCTCCTGCCATTGCTGGTAACACTTTCCTTGCATAATGAACTCTCACTAATTATATCCAAAGAACATTTTTCCTTAGCTGCTATTTAATTAACTTATATGGAACGCCCATTAAAAAAAAAAAATCTGTCCTAAGCAAAAAAAAAAAAGATTTGGGGAAAAGTGCAAAGTAATTAAAGCCTTGTTGAAATAGCCTGGTGCTAGAGGCAGGAAACTTGGAAAATATTCAGATATACAGATTGCCACATCTGAATGGTATACATCCAAAGAGTCCATGCAAATTAACTGGCCTATCAAGTTACTGCCAGTTGTTTCTTAGGTCAAGAGACACTTGAGTATTTGAAAGGAATTAAATCCAATGTTGATCTGTGCCCAAAAAATGTTGACCCAAATAACTGGTTCAATAAATCTTAGTGTGAGGACTTCTGAAATATCTCATTTGCTTTGTACACTGGCATGAGATCAAAATGCGGTGATTCATTTACCGCATTTGAAAAAAGTGGTGCTCTGAAAATTGTTATTGCAGACTTCATATGTAAAGCAGTATTATTATTACTAGACGAAATCAGCCCATAAACCCTAACAATGATTAAATTGGTATTAGGGACATGTTATTTAAACTCATCAGGAATAACTAGACAATTTATAACCTTGTAACCTGTGATTCTGTGATCACTTGTACTCATAATAACAGCAGTAGTTATCGTTTGTTTAATACTATATTCAGGGTCCTTTGTATTTCATATCTCACGATTCATTGCATTTCGAAGAATTTTGATTTCCATTTTCTAAGTCGAAAACTGGAAGTTAAGAGATGTTAAGTGCCTTACCCAGGATCACATAACTCATAAAAGGCCTGAGTCTCTTAGACATACAAACCCATGTCTGGTTGACTCTAGACCCTGCTCTTGACTTTCAACTGTACCACTTCCTGTTTCCGCACTGCGTCCCACAGAGATCCCTGCTCCACTGGACTTCTCATGCGGAGTCTTGGCCCTCTGTATTTCTTATACACTCTCCTTACTTTCAGTACTTTACAATGTGAGTATTTAAGGGAATCAAAGTGACCTGAAATATCTGACTTATTAAAATGCATGATAAGGCGTGATGATACAAGTTCTCCAAAACTCAATAATACCTGTGTTGCGGTTGTTGTTTTTTTTTCTGCTCTCACAGTACCTGATCCTCAATGGTTGATGGAAAAGCAACATTTGATGTTCTAACTATGACACCTGCATGTCTCCTCCATCTTCTCAAAAGAAATCAATAAGTACAGCCATATTTGTTATTTTTCATAAAACACAGATATCTAATTTTAGTACATAAAAGGGTTCTAAAGATCATGAATAACCTTGTTAATTTTCAAGATGAGGCCCAGAAGAGCTGTAACATATCCAAGGTCATACAGACATCACACAGGTGTATCCCTATGCACCTGCATCAAGCAAGCAGAGTTACATTATGATTTCCATTCCTTCACATATTCCTTTACTCACCAGTTCTGTCAATACTTAGTGAGCACTGGTGAAGTGCCATGCACTCTGTAAATTTCTGAAGAGTCACTGTCTCTCTCCTTAAAACTTTAGAGCCCAGGGAATGGATACTGACAAGAAAACAGACAAAATCAAATCTGGGTGATAACTGGTAAGCAGGGAGGTATACTTCCAGCAAGTGGGTAACTCTGATGACAGCAGATGTATTCTGCAGGAAGGGCTAATTTTGAGCTAGGGTGCAGCATCCTAGTATTCGTGCATGCAATAGGTCCCTTCGGTGAGTCGGCCTTCTCAGGATTCACAGCGCTCAAAAGTGAGAGTGAGACTCTCACTATGGAAGGTATAAGTTATCTTCACTGCAGCTAGTATCCCATCCTTGGTACATTTTTCCAGGATGGATGTACTGCTACATT
Source organism: Lipotes vexillifer (assembly GCF_000442215.2). NCBI lineage: Eukaryota > Metazoa > Chordata > Mammalia > Artiodactyla > Lipotidae > Lipotes > Lipotes vexillifer. Next base: position 2,541,426 of record NW_006793498.1, on the reverse strand, counting down.
TTCTCTACCCCTAGATATGTTCTCTTCCCTCCAGAAGGCTGAATCTCACCAACTGCAACATCTGAACTCCTTTCTCCCTGGCTTCTGATTTAGTTTAGTGAAAGGAAATATTGCCCAGAAATCAGAGTGTGGGAAGAGAAGGGGTTCGGAGTATTCCCCACCCCCTGCCACCTGCCACTCTCACCCAACTTTGGCACATGTGTGTCCCTCTTTGAGCAGCATCTGCTAAGGAGCATCTGCTGTGCAAACCTTCCTCCACAGCTCTGGCTCCCACTGGACTCCAAGAGCACTTTTTCTTCCCACCGCCCCAGCCTTATGTTGGCAATGGTTTCCCAGGGTTAGTCTATGGCACCTCCACATCTGTTTCCCCCTTAACCCTGCCCATACCCGTGTAGCTAGTCCTTCACTAAAGGACTATTTTCTGCTGGCATTCTGACTGATACAGTGACTCAACAGCATTAACTCTACTCTCTATTATATTTTGAGGCGTGGGAACATGTGGTTCTGAGGACAAGATACTCAGAACTTTGAAGTTTTTAAGCAAAACTGTTCAGTTTTGATCTGAATCAGAATTCCATTTTGATCTTCTAGAAGAGGAGAGAAACAGACTGTCTCTAGTCCCAGCTGCTGTAACAGGTGTAAGGAGTTAGCTTTTGCAACAATACCGGGCTGTGTTTTGCGCCCCATGTTATAGATTAATATAGGGCTGCAGAAAATTAAGCAACTTGCTTAGTATCACACACAGCCTCGTAAATGATAAGCATGGGTTTTCAATTGTTTCTGCATGACTCTAAAACCTGTGTTCTTTTACATGAGCTGCTCCCACTTAATTCAAAAACTTACTCTTCTGACTCGAAATTTTCCTCCTTGGTTCCACTTTATGTAATTACCTGGATGCTTCATGGTCACCTCAAGATCAAATCTCTCTCTCTTTCTCTTGCTCCCATCTGCATGTCTTCCCTCTGCCCCAGTGTCCCAGCCCAACAGGGGTTGCAGGGTTCTATCTGTCTGTTCCATGAGCTCAGAGGCTCAGGGACTTCTGTTTACCACACCAGTTATTGTCAAGACCCCAAAGCGTGTCATAATAAACTGGGTGGAGCCTTAGGCCGTAGTTGCAGTCCTAAATGAAGAAAAAAACCCTTTTCCTATTTCCTCTTACACTGTCTTTTTATATGCTTAGCTGTAGTCCACAAATACCTAGATTTCAAGAAGATCCATGCCGCCGCATCCCTATTCCTTCCCACTTCACGCATATCCAGCGCTGAAGGATTCTTTCCCCTCTTCCTGCCACTCCCCTCTCCCCTTACCAAACTCTCCATACACAACCGATCAGAAAATGTAGAGCGGTT
>NW_006793498.1:2536677-2539810 GCF_000442215.2 Lipotes vexillifer | reverse complement strand
AGCGGTTCCAGCACTGCGTGCAACGTGAAGCAGGGCTGGGAAGGCAGGGGACCAGGACAACGGGAACTGAACGTGGGTGATGCCTTTTTCTTTCTCCTCAATAGATTAAATGTGAATTATTATAAAACATATATTTCTTGAATCACTCCCATTTTATAGATTTCCCTTCTTTCTTTATTCTATTGTACATGCATTTTATACTCTTGTTTCCTAAAAGAGTTTCCTATTGGTCCTTCTTTCCAGCTTTTCTTCCCACGTGGGAGTCTAGGCCCTGAGCTTTCCTCTCCACTGTCTTGTGACTCTTCTCTCATCATTGCTTCACGTACACTTCAAGTCTCTTTTTGTTGCTGTTGTTACTATAGTTTTCTCTAAATAAGTTAACAATTTATTATTATTATTATTACTATTCTATTATTATTAAAGCAGTATATCTCAAACTGGGTTCTCCCTAAGAATGCTGAATACATTTCTCAGGGATCAGAAATTCTCCTAAAAAATTTAAAATTGGGGTTTTTACTTCATTTATAATCTGAAAGAATACAACGTAAAATTAACCAGGGTCATCTGGATGTATAAGTTAGGACTGCCTGATTTAGCATTTGACTGCGCATTAGCATTAGCATTTGTACCTGCATTAGCATTTGACTTTATTACTGCAAAGAAAACAAACAACATTTTCATTCCAATACTGGCAGTGGAGTTCGTATTAGACTCACCCTCTGGCTGATAACAATTATAAACTCTGGACAAAATATAACAAAGGAAGTACTTGAAAGCAGTGGCAAGAAACCCAAAGTAGAATTGGAGGACATAGAATCCTTGAGAAAAGAGAAGCATGGTAGGCGAGTTCCACATTTAGCTGGCTTATATATAAAGGCACTGCGCAGTGTGCAGTGCTTGAAAAAATGGGAATTAAGAAAAAAAGTAGTCCCATTGGGCTATGGAGACCAAGGCTGGAATCAGAGCCTTCAGAAAGGCTGGAACTAGAAGAAGAGCCTGGAAAGAAGATATCCATAGACGGGAGTTCCCTCAAAATCTGCGTACAATTCCCCTGAAATCCTTGACTGACTCCTAAACTGTGCATGTACAAGGTAAGATTGTAGGGAACTCAGCAGAAATCAGCAGCTGGGACTTTAAAAATCTACACAGGTATTACAGCAGCTACCTGAGGTGGGAAGATAGAGACTGGAGCTCAGGTTCTGCCAAATTGAAAGGTAGGATAGATAAAAAAAAAAAAAGACTACGCCTAAGCGCGTCACAGTCAAATTGCTGAAAACCAAAAATTCTTGAAAGAGTCCAGAGGAAAAAGACACATTACATAGGGGAATAATAATGAGAGATGGCTGATCTCACAAATGGTAGAAGCCAGAAGATAATAGAATAACATTTTGAAGTATAAAAAGAAAGAAAATTCTATGTTAACATAGAATTCTATATCAAAAAAAAAACAATCTTTCAAGAGGAAGGCAATGAAAAAAGATTTTCAGGCAAATAAAACCTGATGGATTTTGTCACCAACAGATCAACACTACAAGAAAGGCAAAAGCAAGTTCTTCAAGTGAAGGGGAATAATGCCAAATGCAAACCAAATTAACAGCACACTGAAAGGATCATACACCATGACCAAGTGGAATTTATCCCTGAGATGCAAGGATGTTCAACACACACAAATCAGTCAATGTGATACACCACATTAACAGAACAAAAGGCAAAAATCACATGATCATATCAATAGATGCAGAAAGTGTTTGACAGAATTCAATACCCTTTCATGATAAAAAATTCCCACCTAATTAGGAATAGTAAAAATGACTTCAACACAATAAAGCCATATATGAAAAGCCCACATCTAATATCCATACTCAATGGTAAAAAACTGAATATTTAGATTATGTCTCTATAAACCCGAATTTTTAATAGTTATTATGAAAAATGGTTTGTGTAGGAAGGAGAGATGCTCTATGTCTCTAATGTAACAAAAGGTGAGAGTACAACCCATGCCTAGATTTATGTGCTCCTATGTCCACCATGCGTGCCTGCATTCAAGAAAGATACCCACATTTCCATTCTTTCACATTTTCTATTATATATTTGGATTGTCCATATGTTAATAAAGTAGTAAAATATTGATAAATATTTTGCTATTAATCACCAAATACTAATTGAAAACTTAACACGTGCTAGCCCCTATATTAGACTCTACTCCGGGTATTGAAGAAATAACTTCTAAGAGTCTTTTTCAAAGTCACCAGCCTTATGATTGAGAGCTAATCCTAGACCTTATTTGTAAGGTTGTGCATGTCAAGAGGAGGGGTGGCAAGAAGATAACAATTATGGAAATTAACCTATGTAAAGAGAATGGGGGGAAGGTGGGGGGAGGGAAGTTGACTGGAGAAATGCCACTGAAATAGAACTTGAAACCCTACAACAGAGCTGTCAGTTATCTACACTTAGGACAAGACAGGGTGGTATAGGTGTCATAGGATTAGATAATGCTGTTTGTGTGAGACTTTGTAGGGCTGTAAAACCGAGTCACCAGGCCCCAAGTACTAACTTGGTGACACACATATTTAAGATACGGTCTTTGTCACTTAGGCGTTGGAACCAGAGATGGTGAGCTCTGATGCAGCCAATCATCTGTTCAAGCAAGTCTCCAGCCTGTCAGCCAGAATGTTGTTTTTGTTGTTGTTATTTGCTGTTGACAATATACCTAGATTCCCTTCTGTTACAGAAAATGATGCCCAGAGTAGAGCATTCTTTCACATGCCTGAAGTCTGCACTAAGTCACCAAATAATAGACGTTACAGTTTGTTTGTTTGTTTTTTAATTCCAGACAAAGGTTTCAGTACTCCAGATCCAACAGCAGCTACTGGTTAGAGAGGCCTTGAATTTAGAAAAGTGGTACCTGGGGTTTTAAATACATTTTCATCATTTGAAACAGCAGGAGTTCGACAACACAATGCCCACTCTGAAAATGAAGCCTGCAATGGAGTCTATGTTTACCCTGCGTGGAAACCAAACTCTTAGTATAGAATTATGAAATGCCCTGGGGACATGACTAATATGAATGTCTATATATATACAGGTAAATCCTTTTTTTTTTTTTTTTTTTTTTTTTTTTTTTTGCGTTGGT
>NW_006793498.1:2526007-2536665 GCF_000442215.2 Lipotes vexillifer | reverse complement strand
GGTACGCGGGCCTCTCACTGTTGTGGCCTCTCCCATCGCTGAGCACAGGCTCCGGACGCGCAGGCTCAGCGGCCATGGCTCACGGGCCCAGCCGCTCCGTGGCATGTGGGGTCTTCCCGGACCGGGGCCCGAACCCGTGTCCCCTGCATCGGCAGGCGGACTCTCAACCACTGCGCCACCAGGGAAGCCCAATTCTATTTTAATATTATGCCTATGGGTAAAATCACTTTAAGAATGCCGAATGATTGTCATTCAAGCAGGCAAATGGAAATTATTCTCCATAAAGCTGACAAGAGAGAATGCTTCTCTGAGCTACAGGATATGAATAAAAGCAGGACTGGCTGTGATTCCAGACTTGCCTATCTTTTGAGAGACCAACAGCTCTGGCGCTCAGAGTTTAAAAATCAGATCTGAGAGATGGCATACACATGAATAAATCAGCATATCTTAATATCTCTAGAATTCGCTGCTCTGAGCCCCATTTTCTTCTTGAAAAGAATTAAAATAAAACATAGATCATTTACATGTGCAGGCCCTAAATGTCGTGATTATTCATTCAAAGCTAAGAGACGTCTCGTTAAATATTAACGTTTGGCAATAATGGAGAGAATTATGCCTGTTTAATAGGCTCTAAGCAATGCTATAAGCTATTGGGCTGGCCAGAAAGTTCGTTCGGTTACTGAATACATTGTTCAATACAATTCTTGGTGAAAGTGAAAAATGTGTCTTTTATTTTTATTTAAAACCGAACGAACTTTTTGGCCAACCCAATACATTAAATACGTGGTTTTGATTGGGGTGATAATAGTGAGCTTACTATTTTATAGATGAAAATGAAAAGCCAAACAAGTTAGCCAACATGATGGCTATTATTTCTACACTGGTAAACATCTAGATTTTTCCCATGATATCATTAAAATGTGGATAATTGCCACTTCTTTCCATGCTCGTGACTTTTCTCATACAAGTTTTCTCAAAAAGTTTAATGCTGTAATTGACAACAAGTTCATCTCCAAGAGAAAATAAGCAGATCAATACAAATGGCTGTAAGTGTTCGGAGCCCTTCAGGAAGACTTGCTCTTAGTATGTAAATACTATGTGTTTACAAAAGCAGTTTCAAAAATGAGAAGATAAATAGGCAAAGTTCACTTTGCTTCGACCACTTTACAAGTCTTAAAGTCAGATTTTATTAAATCATAATTCAAGCCCTTTGACTTATTAACTTGACTATGTTGATAGAGGCAACATTTCATTCATGTGTGAAAACTGTTGGTGGATTATAATGGACTGAAGCACCAGAGTACACTGTTCATTAACTTTTACAATTATATTGCCACAGACAACCCAAGACATTAAGCTGATGTGTTCTACTTGGATTTATATCCCTTACAGAGAACTAAATGCTAATAGCCCATGTCAGAAATCTATTCTTATATCACACCATTAGCCTAATTCCACCCACTGAGGAGACAGGGAATGATTCGGAATCCCTTGCCACATAAAACTAAAGAGAACAGGCTCCAAAGCATGGAATCATACCATAGATATCTTTGTTTTTGCTTGCCCACCCTACCTTCTTTTGGTGGCAGCACTTCATCTTCCCTTTAAGGAAACAGTCTGCTTTTCCATTGCTCAGTCTGGATGGAAATGAGAATTAAAGAGCCCCTTCCCCTACCTGCCCTGGGCATGTGACCTAAGCTGAGTCAATCAGCCTCTATTTCCCAGGAACAAAATAATTGAGAAAAGTGTTCTTGGTACATCTGGTTATTTAGTCTTTCCTTGGGTTCTCATAGTCATTCCATTTCCTCTTAAGAAAGCTTTATATTATATTTAAATTAACTGGATCTGTTTCTGCTACTTATAGCCAAAGAATCTAGACACATAAAACCATAGATCTCTATTGCTGGCAGGGACCTTAACTGAAAAAAATATTGTAGGAAGCCCAAGGAACTATGGAAACACACAAGAGATGGTGTAAGAGGAATGCACAAGCCACAAATACTAGGCTGGGTTGCTACACGGTCCTTAAAAATAGCAAAGGAGAGCAGGAGGGATGGTGTAGCAACATGCACATTGCAACAGGAGTCAAGAAACTGGAGTCCAACCCACTTATTTCACAGATAAGGACATGAACGCTCAGAGAGAAGTTATTTACTGAAAGCGTTAGAGCCACCAGTAGAACCAAGGTGTCCTGAATTCCAATTTGTTGTATTTGTGTCATATTCCAACTTCCTACAAATTCTGCTTTCACTCTTTTTAGGCTTTTGATGTACTAAATTTATGGCTGCTTCCAGAATTAGACTACATACTCTCAGTAAACTCAGTAATCAAATATATTTTCCAAAAGCTGAGTCTACAGCTGAACATGAGTTGTAATACTCTTCCCTCTGACTTGCCAGCCCTCTGAGCTAGGCATCTGTTCATTCTCAATGTTTAGTTCAATTTTTTCTTTAGATTTTATCCATTTTAGCTATATCTGTCCCAAAGGAAATGATTGATTTTGGCAAAAGTAACCTGGCCTTCAGGCTGAGGAAGTTAGGCCCATGACCCATGGAGTCAGACTTACCAGCAGAGGAGATAGTGATAAAACAGATTAGACAAGGTCCTGGATGTTCATTCTAGTTTGATAGCTGAATTGAAAATCAAATCTAACCAGAGTCAACAAGTACTATGGAGTATCTGCAACGTTCCCAACACTATTCTACATTTTCTGAGAACTAGCAAAACAAAAACTTTTCTTCAAAGCAATGAAAACTTTTTATAAGAAATGGGCTACATAAATCATATGTGACAACATCACAGTGCTGTATTCTCTCTGAGAAAGTACCTTTCTGATCCCTTGGTCATAAAATCTCACCCATAAAATGAAGACTATTAAAAATCAAAGTTGGCTAGACTCTAGTGCATATGAATTCCCATTATGGAGCTGAAAAAACACCTAGAGCCAAAGAGAAGTCATGAAAGCTACAGGTGTAATTTACTTCAAAGAAGCGCAAAGCCACTTAGAGATAATCAGTTTCATGGCCTTCAATAGCCATGGTGAATCTTAGCACAACAGTGGGGACATAAGTACTTTTGTCCAGCCTGCCAAGTACCCACTGCTCTCCAAGCAGAGTCATGAAACTGAAGGAAGATCACTTCTATAGTAAATTCATCCTCTTTGCCAAACTGCAGACATGTAATTTTGGCCGGAATAAAAGCCAGTATAGCAGTAGGCAACAAAAGTTAGTGGGGGGAAGAAACCCACATCATGTCTAATTGATTTTCATGTTTGTTAGATGCATGATCTTGGAAAAATTATTTAATTTCCACCTCTGTAAAAGTATGAGATCCATTGTACGGAGAACTAAATATAATGAAGACCCTCCTAATAAAGATGTAGGATAAAATATTTATCTGAAAAATTTTCAAAAGGAGAGGGTGTGGAGAAAAGGGGACCCTCCTACACTGTTAGTGGGAAGGTAAATTGGTGCAGCCACTGTGGAGAATAGTATGGGGGTTCCTTAAGAAGCTAAAAATAGAGCTGCCATATGATCCAGCAATCCCACTCCTGGGCATATATCTGGAGAAAAACATTGTTTGAAAGGATACATGTACCCTACTGTTCACTGCAGCACTGTTTACCATAACCAAGACATGGAAGCAACATAAATGTCCATTGACAGATGAATGGATAAAGATGATTTGGTACATATATACAATGGAATATTACTCAGCCATTAAAAAGAATGAAATAATGCCATTTGCAGCAAAATGGATGGACCTGAAGATTATCACACTAAGACAGAAAAAGACAAATCTCATATAATATTGCTTATATGCATAAACTTAAAAAATGATACAAATGAATTTATTTACAAAACAGAAACAGACTCACAGACTTAGAAAATGAACTTATGATTACCAGGGGAAAAGGGTGCTGGGGAGGGATAGATTGGGAGTTTGGGATTGACATGTACTCACTGCTATACTAAAAATAGAAAACCAACAAGGACCTACTGTATAGCACAAAGAATTCTGCTCAGTACTCTGTAATAATCTAAATGGGAAAAGAATTTGTAAAAGAGTAGGGACATGGATACGTATAACTGAACCACTCTGCTGTACACCTGAAACTAACACAACATTGTTAATCAACTATACTCCAATACAAAATAAAATTTTTTTTAAAAAAACAGTACATTGTGCTATTTACTAAGTGAAAAATCTTCTGAGGCAGAAAACCAAGTGCATGTATCTTTTCGAATTATAGCTTTCAAATTATGGTCTTCATTGCAGTACTATTTACAATAGCCAAGACATGGAATCAACCTAAATGTCCATCGACAGATGAACAAAGAAAATGTGATACATATATACAATAGACTATTACCCAGCCATAAAAAAGAATGAAATAATGCCATTTGCAGCAACATTGTTGGACCTGGAGATTATCATACTAAGTGAAGTAAGCCAGAGAGAGAAAGATGAATATCATATGATATCACTTACATGTGGAATCTGAAAAAAAAGAGATACAAATGAACTTATTTACAAAACAAATAGATCCACAGACATAGAAAACAAACTTATGGTTACCAAAGGGTAATGGGGGAGGGATAAATTAGAAGGATGGGATTAACATATACACACTACTATATATAAAATAGATAATCAACAAGGATCTACGTATAGCACAGGGAACTATACTCAATATTTTGTAATAATCTACAAGGGAAAAGAATCTGAAAAAGAATAGGTATAACTGAATCACTGTGCTGTATACCTAAAGCTAACATGATACTGTAAATCAACTATACTTCAATGAAAAAAATTTTTTTGGAGAACCATAAAAAAAAGAGAAAACCAAGTGAAAGAGACAGCATTTTCCTTGGAATCACTTGATGAATGCTGAGTTCTGAGTTTTGCTTTCAAGTCTATAAAAATTCTAGAACAAAGGAGAAAAGCCCAGGGCCCACCCTAAGTGGGAAGTCTAATAAAAAGACTGCATAAAGACTGCATTGTTGGACTCCCATGGTGGCGCAGTGGTTGAGAGTCCTCCTGCCAATGCAAGGGACACGGGTTCGAGCCCTGGTCCAGGAAGATCCCACATGCCGCAGAGCAACTAAGCCCGTGTGCCACAACTACTGAGCCTGCACTCTAGAGCCTGCAAGCCACACTTACTGAGCCCACATGCCACAAAGAGTAGCCCCAGCTCACTGAAACTAGACAAAGCCCCCCTGCAGCAACAAAGACCCAACACAACCAAAAATAAATTAAAAAAAAAAAGACTGCATTGTCCTTATTCTGAGCCATAAAGTGCCTTTAAAAAGTTCCCAAAATTGGTATCCTATAAAAAGGGACAAAACTATCTGTAATTTAAAATTAATTTACTATGGCTAAATTTTAAATATACTTCCAAATAATTCATGTACAGGTTGTCCTTATACCCAACTCTGCCTAGAATTATCCTGGTTGTGTCTATCATCTTCAGATAATTCATGATAGTGCATTCTTTCACTTCCATATATGTCCTAATTTAGACAATAGGGTATATGATCATCAAACTGAGGGCTCAAGAAAAAAATTTATAATTTTTTAAATACTTGGAACTAAACAATAAAGATCTATTTACATATAGAAAATTGTAAGATGCAATACAAGTGGTAATTAGAGGGACAATTATGGCCTAAAATTCTTATACTAGAAACAGAGAAAAGTTTACATTAATTGGCAGAAATACCAAGCCTAGGTATATCCTCCAGGCAGTGTACTTGCTATTGAAATTTTGAAAGGGACAATTCTGGGTTTTTAAAATTTTATGTATTTAAGGTATGCAACTTGATAATTTGATACATGTATACATAGTGAAATAGTCACCACAATCAAGCTAATCAGCATATCTCTCATCTCACATAGTTTCCATTATTTATCTCTGTCTCTGTGGTTAACACTTAGGATCTACCCTCCTAGCAGATTTCACATCTACAGCATAGTGTTGTTACCTATAGTCACCATTTTATGTGTTAGACCTCCACGATTCATTCATATTGCATAACTGAAACTTTTTACCCCTTAAACAACATCTCTCCCGTTTCCTAATAACCCCAGCTCCTGGTAATCGCCATTCTACTCTCTGTTTCTATGTCTCTGACTATTTTAGATTCCACATATACATGGGATCATGCATGAGATTTGTCTGTCTGTGTCTGGCTTATTTCGCTTGGCACAATGTCTTCCAGATCCATCTATGTTGTTGCAAATAGCAGGATTTCCTTCTTATTTAAGGATGAATAATATTCCACTGTATGTACACACCACATTTTCTTTATCTATTTATCTATCTGTGAGCATACACGTTGTTTCCATATCTTGGCTCTGGTACATAATGCTGCAATGTGGCTTTCTCTTTGAGATCCTGATTTCAATTCCTATGGATAAATACCCAGAAGTGAGAATGCTGAGTCATATGGTAGTTCTATTTTTAATATTTTTAAAAACTTCCATACTGTTTTCCATAACAGCAATACCAATTTATATTCACCAACGATGTACAAGGGTTGTCTTTTCTCTACATCCTTGCCAGCACTTGTTATCTTTATTTTATTTTTTTAATAATAGACATCCTAACCTGTGCTGAGGTGACATGTCATTGTGGTTTTGCAGTGCATTTCCCAGATGATTTATGAAGTTGAGCACGTATTCATATACCATTCTCTCAGGTAAGAGACAGTGCATTCACTGTTCCACGAAAACCAGACAGAACAATTAAAACAGACTTAAAAAACATAAGATGATTTTTTCAGACAGCAGGAAAAGATACAAAAATTCAAAGGAGAAAAAACAGAAAATTCTCAGACTTCTCCACAGCAACTTTTAAAGCCAGAAAAGTGGATCAAGTTTTCTACACTGTTGAAGAAATGTGGCATTCAATGATTCATTCATAGTCCTATCCTTCAACAGACATTCTCAAGTCTGCAAAGCTTGGGATATACAACACTTGAAATATCTTTGAAAATAACTACTTGATTTTAACTCTGGTTAACCAAGAGAAAACCAATAATAAAAATCTCAGGAAAGAAGCAGAAACAATTAAAAGAATGAGAAAAAACAACTCTGGAAATTATGGTTAAAAAACAGAATATATACCTTAAAACATAAAAAGAATAGCCTAACAAATAAATATCGGACAGGAGGAGGAAGACATGGAGTACAGAATGTAAAAATGCTACTTTCATCGTTTTCATAATAATCAGTTGATAATCACTTAAGTTGGTATTATAATGGCATTAATGTTTTGCAACTGTTTATTCTGCAAGTATTTAATGAGGATCTACTACATGCCAGGCAGTATACTGTTTTAGGGACTGTTTAGGGGATCAAGTAGTAAATAAGACAAGGTCCTCACCAGTATAAAACTCACATTCCAGAGGAGTTAAAAATACACAAGTATACTCACCTGACTTGTAAAAATAAACTTTTTATTATAGAATAGTCCTATATTTACATAATAATTACAAAGATAGTACAGAGAGTTTCCATATACCCCAAACGGGGTCCCCTATTATTAACATCTGACAGCTGCACAGTCACTGAAACAAAATTGATACATTATTTACTGAAATTCATAATTTAGTTCATACTTTGTACAGATTTTCTTAGTTTATAACCTAATGTCCTTTTTCTGTCTTTGATCCCATCCAGGTACCACATGACATCTATTCCTAATGTCTCCTGAGGCTTCTCTAGGCTGTGACAGTTTCTCAGACTTTCCTCATTTTGGAAGACTTTGACAATTTTGAGGAGTACTGGTCAGACATTTAACAGCAGGTTCCTCACTTGGGATTTGTTTGGAGGTTTCTTTGTTTCTATTTCAAGATTTGACTGGATTTATGAGTTTGGAGGAGGAAGGACATAGAGGTAAAGTGACATTCTCATCATATTATAGCAAGGGTATATACTCTCAAGACACCTTATCACTGTTGATATTTTCATGGATCACCTGGCTGAGGTACTATTGTCAGGTTTCCAATGTAAAGTTAGTCTTTTTTCCCTATCTGTGCTGTACTCTTTAGAAGGAAGTCACTAGGTACAGCCCACACTTAAGGAGGGAGAGTTATAATTTGCCTCCACAAGGACAGATTACCAACATAAATTATTTGGAATTATTCTGCATGAGAGATTTATCTTTTATGCCCCATTTTATTTTTTATTCATTCATTTATATCAGTTTGAACCCATGGATATTAATTTTATACTTTGGGCTATAATCCAATAGCACTTTATTTTGTTGCTCAAATTGGCCATTGGGAGGTCTTTGTCTCTGTGACATACTCTCACTGCCCAATGTGTGGTGTGTGTGTGTGTGTGTGTGTACACATCTTTAGTGCTTCCTTACTTTCCGGTACTACGTTCCAGTATTCCAGGCTCATCTATATTTCCTGCCCCATTCCTAGATTCAAAGATACAGTCGTATCTTCAAGAAGTCCTTATTTTGTTTTTATTTTGCAATGAATGGTATTAGAAACCAAGATCTGAGTGCTAGATGTGCTTGTTGCCCCCAGAGTATCATTGCTTCTAGGCTTTCTCGCTGACACAGCAAGGAAATATATGTGTTTATATTAACCTGTGTATATGCACATGTCAATAAATATTTTATATGTAACCATCTGTATCCAGATTAAGCTAAACATGAGTTCATTCTGTCTCCAACTCTAATCTATTACTATGTTGATCTTCCTAACTTCTCCCCCTTCTTAGCTATAATTTCCACTCCAATAGTGACACATCTGGTTCCTACCATAACCATCCATTTGCTTAATTGTTCAATTCCAGTGTATACACAGAGTGGTTTTAAAGTTGTTAACCTATACCTCCGTATACCACAACTTCACAGAGAACAGTGCTTATGTACAGTTCGCTTTGCCCTTAGTTATTCGGAGTACGTTCATTTCCAAAGCTAATTAGTTCAACCCCAGTTCCCTCACCCTCTTCGGTGAATTGTTTCATACATGTGTAATAGAGTTAGATTCTATGCTCATATTTTGTATTTCATCCTGAGATCCCTGAACCTCCTAAATGCTTTTTTAAAAAATTTCTACACGTTAAGGTTCACTCTTGGTGCAATAAAGTCCTCTGGGTTTTGACCAATGTGTAGTGTCGTATATTCATCATTACAGTGTCATATGGAATAGTATCACCCCCTAAAAATATCCCCTGAGCTTCACCTATTCATCTCTCCCTCCCACCCTTGGACTCCTGGCAACTACTGCCCTGTTTACTGTCTCTAGTTTTTCCTTTTTACAGAATATCATATGATTGGAATTATTCAATATATAGCCTTTTCAGATTGGCTTATTTCACTTAACAATATGCATTTAAAATTAACCCATGTCTTTGTCTGGTGTGATAACTCTTTTTTTAAATCACTGAATAGTACACTACTGTGTAGCTGTACTGTGGTTTCTTTATCTACACACCTACTTAAAGACGACTTGGTTGCTCCTAGTCTTTAATGACATGAATAAAGCTACTATAAACATTCACGTGCAGGTTTCTGTGTAGAAATAAAATTTCAGGCCATTTGGGTGGGAGGTCAGTTGTCAAATCGTATGGTAAGATACTATGGATAAAACTAAATTACCAACCTTCAAAAGGCTTATGATCAAGCACGTAAAGCAACAGTTAAATACTGTGGTGAGAACTAAATGTAAGCATATGCTGTGGAGACACTGAAGAAGGGTAAACATATTTATTCCATTAAAATCATCAACTGTGGGGACTTCCCTGGTGGCGCAGTGGTTAAGAATCCACCTGCCAATGCAGGGGACACGGGTTCGAGCCGTGGTCCGGGAAGATCCCACATGCCGCGGAGCAGCTAAGGCCGTGCGCCACCACTACTGAGCCTGTGCTCTAGAGCCTGCGAGCCACAACTACTGAGCCCACGTGCCTAGAGCCCGTGCTCCGCAACAAGAGAAGCCACCGCAATGAGAAGCCCGCGCACCGCAACGAAGAGGAGCCCCCGCTCGCCGCAACTAGAGAAAGCCCGCGCGCAGCAACGAAGACCCAACGCGGCCAATATAAATAAATAACTTTCTAAAAAATTTTTTAAAAAAATCATCACCTGTGTGTGGTATTTGATATAAAAAGGAAGAAGGAAGGGCCAAAGTTATACGAGAAAATTGTTAAAATTTACTTAGCTCTGGAATTCCACAGAGGGCTGAAAATCTAAATATGGATGAAATTAACATTTGACAAGGGCAGAACAAACAAGAAAATTAAATTTAAGTGATGAAGTTTAGCACTATGCCTGAGGTACTAATTAAAATTCAATGTGAGTGTATATATATGTATTGTATCTCTCTATATATTCAAATTAGCTACTTGAAAAGATAAAATGTTTAATGCTATATTAATTTCAGTTTCCTATAGTATGATTTTATTTTCTGTTTTTTAAGAAATATTACCCAATTATTTGAACAACTGTTTAAGTTTTGTCTTGTATCTTTTCAAAGCCTAAACAACTGCACGTTGTAAGTGATTTTCAAATACACACCCAGGCCCTGTGTTGGTGCGTCTGGCTTGCTGCCTGAGTAGACCAATGGACTAGAAATGCAGTACAAGTTTGGAAGTACTGAGGAAAGTACAAAACAACAAACAGTAAAAAGGGGTGGCCGAGC